>NC_045970.1:36766382-36798882 GCF_010909765.2 Amblyraja radiata | reverse complement strand
AAGGCACAAAAGTGTGAAAAGGTACACCTTATGTGTCCCACCAAACGTATTTCCACATACCTCGATTCCATCCTATCCCGCCTGGTCAAATCCCTCCCTTTTCTGTTTTCAAGGCCCCCATTCCCTCATCTTCACCATGGATGCCCAGTCACTCTACACCTCCATCCACCACCAGGAGGGCCTTAAAGTCTTCCGTTTCTTCATCGACCGCAGAACCAACCAATCCCCGTCTACCGATACTCTCCTCCGCTTAACGGAGCTGGTCCTTATCCTCAACAACTTTTTTGTTTGACTGCTCCCATTTCCTCCAAATCCAAGGCGTAGCTATGGGCACGCGCATAGGCCACAGCTATGCCAGCCTCTTTGTAGGGTACGTCGAACAATCCTTGTTCGAGGCGTACCGTGGCCCTATCCCCAAACTCTACCTCCGCTACATCGATGACTGCATTGGTGCTACCTCCTGCACCCATGCAGATCTCACTGACCATCCATTTTACCACTAACTTCCATCCGGCACTCAAATTCACCTGGACCATTTCCGACATCTCCCTTCCATTTCTAGACATCACTATCTCCATCGCAGGTAACAGACTTCTGACCGACATCTGCTACAACCCCACTGACTCCAATGGCTATCTGGACTACACTTCTTCCCACCCTGCTTCCTGTAAGGACTATATCCCCTACTCGGGACGACAGATGTCGCAATGGGCTAAGTGTTCGGCTGGCGACCGGAAGGTAGCCGGTTCGAATCCCGCTTGGAGTGCATACTGTTGTTGTGTCCTTGGGCAAGGCACTTCACCCACCTTTGCCTGTATGTGAATGGTGTGTGAATGTGTGTGAGTGATTGGTGGTGGTCGGAGGGGCGGTAGGCGCAGATTGGCAGCCACGCTTCCGTCAGTCTGCCCCAGGGCTGCTGTGGCTAGAGAAGTAGCTTACCACCACCGAGTGTGACTGAGGAGTGAATGAATAATGCGATGTAAAGCGCCTTGAGTATTAGAAAGGCGCTATATAAATCCCATCCATTATTATTATTATTACTCCCAATTCTTCCATCTATGCCGCATCTGCACCCAGGATGAGGTGTTCCAAACCAGGGCATCGGAGATGTCCTCATTCTTTAGGGAACGGGGGTTCCCCTCTTTGACTATAGATGAAGCTATCACCAGGGTCTCTTCTATATCCTGTAGCTCTGGTCTCACTC
The DNA here is from genome assembly GCF_010909765.2 of Amblyraja radiata. Classification (NCBI taxonomy): domain Eukaryota; kingdom Metazoa; phylum Chordata; class Chondrichthyes; order Rajiformes; family Rajidae; genus Amblyraja; species Amblyraja radiata. The sequence continues at coordinate 36,797,678 of NC_045970.1, read as the reverse complement.
CCCATCCCCCCACTCGTAACAAGGGCAGCGTCCCCCTTGTCCTCATCTTCCACCCTACCAGCCGTCACATACAACAGATAATCCTCCGACACTTTGGCCACCTCCAAAGGGATGGGTAGTTTACACCCCAGCGATATGACCATTGACTTCTCCAATTTCAGGTAGTCCTTGCTTTCTCTCTTTCCCCTCCCCTTCCCAGCTCTCCCATAGCCCACTGTCTCCACCTCTTCCTTTCTTCTTCCCACCTCCCCCCCCCCATCCCCACATCAGTCTGAAGAAGGGTCTCGACCCGAAACGTCACCTATTCCTTCGCTCCATAGACGCTGAGTTTCCCCAGCATTTTTGTCTACCTCCAGATTCAGGGACAATTCTTCCCAGCTGTTAACAGGCAACTGAATCATCCTACCAACAACCAGCAGTCCTGAACTACTATCTACCTCATTGGACACCCTTGATCGGACTTTACTGACTTTATCTTGCACTACAAGTTATTCAAGTTATTCCCTTTATCATGTATCTGTACACTGTGGACGGCTCGATTGTAATCTTGTATTGTATATCCACTGTCTGGTTAGCACGCAACTAAAGCTTTTCACTGTACCTCGATACACATGACAATAAACTAAACTTAAATATAGTGACATTCTTTATTTTGCATGCAACGCAAGAAAATCATAATGTACATTAGATTCAGATTCAGATTCAAACTTTATTGTCATTGTGCAGTGTACAAGTACAGAGACAACTCTTTAAATAATATTGTTACAAATCATGTTCCTCAAAAACTCATTAAGGGCTGTATGCGTCCTCCTTGGTTTTCGGCAAAACTGAAACGTCTCTGCAGTAAGAAAGAGAAGTTTTATATCCATGCCAAAAAAAGGGGTACAAAACTGGACTGGGACAATTTTACTAGAGTGCGAAAGCAAGTCGATCGTGCAATTAGGAGTGCTCATAGACAACATGTTTCTTCTATTCTTGCGGGAGAGCAATCCAAGGCTTTTTGGAGATATGTGAAATCCAGACGGACAGACAACACTGGTGTCCAGATGCTTAAAGTGAACAACTGTCTGATCACTGAGGACCAGGCGAAAGCAGAAGCTCTTGCAAACCAATTTCAACACCTCCACCACCTCCAGTTTAAACTCCATTTGGAATATTTTGGAGGACCAAGAAACCAAGAACCAAGAAATGCAGTTAGCATCTCATCCAGAAGTGCGAACACTGAATAATGGAACAGTAAAATATATATAAATATATATATAGTAGCAGTAGTGCAATTTTCGGGGGGGGGGGGGGAGATCAGTCACTGGGGGAAGTAGTGTCCGAGGGGGGGGGGGGGGGGGGGGTGACGGGCAATCACCAAGGTGCAGAGTTAAGTAGGATAACAGCCGCAGGGTAGAAGCAGTTCCGGAACCTGCTGGTCCCGCTACATTAGCAGAATTATACATATAAAAGTGCATGAGTGCAACGAGTGCAGTGTAAAAATGCAGCGCAATGGACGGAGATAGTCCGAGGTTCGGTCCCGGGGACTTGACAGGAGCGCATCCACGTGCACACCGACGTTCATTGATACAAATACACGGCCCGTGCAACAAGGGCACGAGCCTTGGCAGCTAGCGGGAATACACGTTCCGATTGGCTTCCATCCACCAGCCCCGCCCACCATCCGGTTGGCTGCTTCCATATAAGGGCAGCGTCGCATCACGTGCCTGGCAGCGCCAAGCCAATGGGGACAGGAGGTCGGCGGGGAAGGAGTCGACTGGGTTTGGCGGGTACACCACGTGGGCGGGCCCGCCCACCCTCCTTCCTGATAGGGCGCCGTCCAGGAACGGCCCGCCCCCTCGCCCTTCCCATTGGCTGGAGGCTGCCTTCCATCCGGGCCGTGAGTGGCTGCCCGTCAAGGCGGGGCGCGCGGATGACGGTTGGCCGGAGCTCGAGGCGGAGCTGGGTCCGAGTTTGAGTCAGAGCGCGAGGTTGTGTGAGGGGGGCGGGGGGACGGACCGAACCGATGGGCTCAGCGGGATAACAGCCATTAATACTGGGAAAGAGGCGTGTAATGCCGGCGCAAAGAGAAGGGGAGATGCCGAGAGAGGAATGACAGACACTGATTATTAGATGTGACCCCCCCTCCTCCCCACCTCCCTCCCTCCGCATAAATCGCTATAATTTACACTCGTTGAGGGGGGCAGCGCCTCCATTTCCATGACAAACATGGCGGCCGGCAGCAGCAGCAGCGGCAGCCGAGTCGGCTTCTTCCTGGGCGCTTGCTGCTGCTGCCTGCTGCTGCGGGGCTGCGAGGCGACGGCGGAGGGGGAGGAAGCCGGTACGGTCATCATCGGCCTGAGGCTGGAGGACACGGACGACGTGACGAGCATGGGAGGAGGCGTGGTGCGGGTGAGCGAACGCACCCGGGTCCGGCTTCGGCTCTACGGCCGCCACATCGACAACAGCACCTGGAGTCGCATCGGTTTCACCGAGCACCGGCGCACGGCGGCCGACCGCGACTTCGACCCGTGCGGTGTCCGCACCTCGGACATCGTGGTGCTGCCCGGCGTGGCGGTCAGCCGCCGCAGCACGGGGGTCATCGAGATGGACATCAAGCCGCTGCGGAAGACGGAGAAGACCAAATCTTATTACCTGTGCACGGCGAACGGCCGGGCTCCCGAGCCGGCAGACTGGCTCTATCACGACGCCGAAGACACCATGGTGATGGTGGTGGAGGAACGGAAATTTTTGCTGCCTTTCTGGCTGCAGGTCATCTTCATCTCGCTGCTGCTCTGCCTGTCGGGCATGTTCAGTGGCCTCAACCTGGGCCTGATGGCGCTCGACCCCATGGAGCTGCGCATCGTGCAGAACTGCGGCACGGACAAGGAGAAGAATTACGCCAAGCGCATTGAGCCGGTGCGGCGACAGGGCAACTACCTGCTCTGTTCGCTGCTGCTGGGCAACGTGCTGGTGAATACCACCCTCACCATCTTGCTGGACGACATCGCCGGTTCGGGCGTGGTGGCCGTGGCCATGTCCACCGTGGGCATCGTTATCTTCGGAGAAATCGTGCCTCAGGCTATCTGCTCCCGCCACGGCCTGGCAGTGGGCTCCAACACCATCGTCCTAACTAAGTTTTTCATGCTGCTCACCTTCCCCGCCTCGTACCCGGTCAGTCGGCTGCTCGACGTGATCCTGGGCCAGGAGATCGGCACCGTGTACAACCGCGAAAAGCTGCTGGAGATGCTGCGGGTCACCGACCCTTACAATGACCTGGTCAAAGAGGAGCTCAACATCATACAGGGCGCTCTGGAGCTCAGGACTAAGACGGTGGAGGACGTGATGACTCCTCTGCGGGACTGCTTCATGATCGCTTGCGAGGCGATCTTGGATTTCAGCACTATGTCAGAGATCATGGAGAGCGGTTACACCAGGATCCCGGTCTACGAGGGCGAGCAGTCCAACATCGTTGACCTGCTTTTTGTCAAGGACCTGGCCTTCGTGGACCCCGATGACTGCACTCCTTTGAAGACCATCACCAAATTTTACAACCACCCCTTGCATTTTGTCTTTAACGACACCAAGCTGGATGCAATGTTGGAAGAATTTAAAAAAGGTGGGATAATGCCGATTATGGTTTATTTTCGATCAAATTGTCACATTTGTACACGCTTCTTACAGGTATCTTGTCCTTCCTATGCTGCATTTGATGCATGTCAGTGCCAAGCTTCTTCGCGCCGTAATGTGTTTAGGTTATTTCCATAGTTTATCGGTCGCACCTGTTTATACAATATGTAGCCGTTCTATTTCCCCGATGCGCATCTGAACGTTGCCAGGCGTTTCGCATAGATACTTGGTGTTCTTTCCTGAGTTGGGATTATGCTGACCAGGATGCAAAAATAATAGTCTGAAATCTACCGAATATCTTTGATCTTTTTTCCCCTATAGCTTTTAAGGTGACGTTTTCTGAACGTACAACACCAGAACAGTTCACCACGGTATGCAGCCTGCTTTCAAATCTTAAAATTGCAAGGGAAATATATAGATGCACTTATTCATTCATTCAATTGCTAAGATCGATAATACACAGCAGTAACAGAATGTAAGAGGAGTTCACCAACTGACATCTAGACATGTCAACATTTTACAAACCAAGTCTACTTTAAAATTCAATTCTATACATGTCGTGAGAATGTGTTGCTCACACTCATTGGTTTTATTCTAAAACTTGTTGCCAAGCATACTTGGTTATTCATTTAGTAGTTAGCCTTTACATGATTTTAAAATTTCATCTGTAAAAAATATTTATGAATGATGGATATGTCTGCCAATTTTTTGCTGATTGCAATTCAATTGTCCACATACTCGAGTATTCATTTCAAGTTCGTGAAAATTTGTCAGAATACCCCTTGCCTTTTGGAAGAATAAAGTTTACAAATGTAACTTGCAAAGTTTAGTTGGTGACTGTCATTGTATTGAAATTTGTGTCCACCAACTCTGATAATCGAAATTGGAAGTATGTTTGGCCAGCATCGGGTGACTTGAGCAGAGGAATGAGTTGCTGCAGTAGTAAAAAGGAAACTGATTTGAAATGTCAGTCCCTCTCCTGCTAAAACAAATGGAGAAAGTAAACTTACAGTACCCTCCATAATGAGTGGGACAAAGATCCATAATTTATGTATTTGCCTCTGTACTCCACAATTTGAGATTTGTAATAGAAAAAAATCACATGTGGTTATAAAGAGCACATTGTCAGATTTTAATAAAGGCCATTTTTATACAGTTTGGTTTAACCATGTAGAAATTACAGCTGTGGTTATACATTTTTTATCCCCCCCCCCCCCCCCCCCAATTTCAGGGCGCCATAATGTTTGCGACACATGGCTTCACAGGTGTGTCTAATTGCATCCTTAATGCATGAGAGTGCTCTCAACACATAGTATTTCCTCCAGTCTTTCCATCACTTTTGGAAACTTTTATTGCTGTTTATCAGCATGAGGACCAAAGTTGTGCCAATGAAAGTCAAATAAGCCATTATGAGACTGAGAAGCAAGAATAAAACTGTTGGAGACATCAGCCAAACCTTAGGCTTCTCAAAATCAACTGTTTGGGACATCATTAAGAAGAAAGAGCACTGTTGAGCTTACTAATCAGAAAAGTGACTGGCAGGTCAAGGAAGATCTCGACAGCTGATGACAGAAGAATTCTCTCTATAATAAAGAAAAATCCCCAAACACCTGTCCGACTGTTCAGAAACACTCTTCAGGAGTCAGGTGTGGATTTGTCAATGACCACTATGCAGAATATTTCATGAACAGAAATACAGGCTACACTGCAAGATGCAAACCACTGGTTAACCCCAAACATAGGATGGCCAGGTTACAGTTTGCCAAGAAGTACTTGAAAGAGCAACCACAGTTCTGGAAAAGGTCTTGTGGACAAATGAAATGAAGATTAACTTGTATCAGAGTGATGGCAAGAGCAAAGTATGGAGGAGAGAAGGAACTGCCCAAGATCCAAAGCATACCACCTCATCTGTGAAACACAGTTGTGGGGGTGATGGCCTGGGCATGTATGGCTGCTGAAGGTACTGGCTCACTTATCTTCATTGATGATACAACTGCTGATGGTAGCAGCATAAAGAATTCTGAAGTGTATACACACATCCTATCTGTTCAAGTTCAAACAAATGCCTCAAAATTCATTGGCAGGCGGTTCATTCTACAGCAAGACAATGATCCCAAATGTACTGCTAAAGCAACAAAGGAGTTTTCAAAGCTAAATAATGGTCAATTCTTGAATGAACAAGTCAATCACCCGATCTAAACGCAATAGAGCATGTATTTTATATATTGAAGAGAAAACTGAAGGGGACCAGCCCCCAAAATAAGCATAAGCTAAAGATGGCTGCAATACAGGCCTGGCAGAGCATTACCGGAGAAGACACCCAGCAACTGATGATGTCCATGAATTGCAGACTTCAAGCAATCTTTGCATGCAAAGGATATGCAACAAAATACTAAACATGACTACTTTCCAAAATGTATAATAATGGCCTTTATTAAAATCTGACAATGTGCACTTTAACCACATGTGATTTTTTTTCCTATTACAAATCTCAAATTGTTGAGTACAGAGGCAGATAATAAATGATGGATCTGTCCCAAGCATTATGGAGGGTACTGTACATTTTGGAGCTTGTTGGTTTGCCTTTGTGGGGGATGCATTATTAAAACATTTATCAAAAAGTAATTGCTTGCAAGTACTGACCTAAGATATACTCTGGACAAAAGTTCTGACTTGCAACAAGAATCAGCTACCATTTTTATTCATGTGGCTAAAAAATGCAGTTTTGCAGCATTCTTTAGAAGCAATTGCATACGTTCCCTTGTATGTTGGTGAAGTTTAACCCATTTCTTTGAAATAGTTTTTCTGTTTTTAATATTTTCCCTGCTGCTGTATGAGGGGGCAGACTTAGTCTTTCCATCTATATTTTGTAAGCCAATTTTGGCGTTATATCGAGTTTTAAGTCAAATTATTAATCCCGGAATACTTGCAAAAACACACATTGGAGCTCTTCAACAAGTGTGTAGGATTAAAATGCATGGTCCATCTTTATGGCCAAGGATTTTTCTTGCTTGGGTCATGCATGGGGCAGTGGGTGGAATTTGGTTTCTAGCAATGTTTGGTTTTGAGTTGTTGGGATCTCCTCTTTGCCATTGACTCCAGACCAGTAAGGGGTGGGAAATTTTGTGGAGGAAGCAATGCCAACAGTTATGTTCTCTAAAAGATTCCCATCTGTGGGTAGAGATAATGTTTCACAAGCTTTCTCCGTACCTTTTAACCCATACCTTTTATGGGAGTGGATTGTTCGTGGCACTATGGTTGATGATCTTGCTGCTAGCAGTGATCACCTGTCAGTTGTGCTAAATTGTACTTGCTGTCAACTGTGCCACTTTTTAAATACAACCAGAGCAGCTCAATGTGCACTGGAAGTATATAGTGAGATGCAGGAAATATTACCAGTCTTTGATCAAAAGAGAAATTTATGTTTTTGCATGTGAAAAATAATGAAAAAGCATACATCATTTTTGCCCAGTTCAGTGTTACAAACATCATGTCAGGTTCAGAATTAAAAAGCAACTTTTGAAGCCAGTTAGAAAATCTGAGGCATTCAGCATGGAAACAGGCCCTTCAGCCCAACACATGCATGCTATCAAGATGCCCATCTAAACTAGTCCCATTTGACTATATTTGGCTCGTATCTGTCTAAACCTTTCCTGTCCAATTGTCTTTTAAATGTTATTGTGCTTGCCTCGACTACCTCTGGCAGTGCACAAAAGTTCTCCCTCTGGTTCCTATTAAATCGTTCCCCTCTCACCTTAAATATGTCCTTTGGTTCTTGTTTTCCCCTACCTTGAGGAAAAAGCTTTGTCAATTCTCCACATGATTTATACACCCTGTAGGATCACTCGTCAACCTCTTGCGCTTCAAGGAATAAAGTCCTAGCTTGCCAAATCTTACTATAGGTCAGGCCCTCGGGTCCTGATCACATCCTCGTAAATGTTCCCTGCACTCTTTCCACTTAATAACATCCTTCCACTCATGGCCAAAATTGAACATAGTGCTCCAAATGTGGTCTTGTCAATGTTTTGTACAATTGTAACATAATGCCCCAACTTCTACACCCGATACCCTGACTGATGAAGGCTAAGTTTAATGCTGATAAGTGTGAGGTGCTACATCTTGGCAGGACAAATCAAAATAGGACGTACATGGTAAATGGTAGTGAATTGAGGAATGCAGTTGAACAGAGGGATCTAGGAATAACTGCACAGTTCCCTGAAGGTGGAATCTCATGTAGATAGGGTGGTAAAGAAAGCTTTTGGTGTGCTGGCCTTTATAAATCAGAGCATTGAGTATAGAAGTTGGGATGTAATGTTAAAATTGTACAAGGCTTTGGTGAGGCCAATTCTGGAGTATGGTGTACAATTTTGGTCGCCTACTTATAGGAAGGATGTCAACAAAATAGAGAGAGTAAAGAGGCGATTTACTAGAATGTTGCCTGGGTATCAGCAACTAAGTTACAGAGAAAGGTTGAACAAGTTGGGCCTTTATTCTTTGGAGCGCAGAAGGTTAAGGGGGGACTTGATAGAGGTCTTTAAAATGATGAGAGGGATAGACAGAGTTGACATGGATAAGCTTTTCCCACTGAGAGTAGGGAAGATTCAAACAAGAGGACATGACTTGAGAATTAAGGGACAGATGTTTAGGGGTAACATGAGGGGGAACTTCTTTACTCAGAGTGGTAGCTGTGTGGAATGAGCTTCCAGTGGAGGTGGTGGAGGCAGGTTCGATTTTATCATTTAAAAATAAATTGGATAGTTATATGGACGGGAAAGGAATGGAGGGTTATGGTCTGAGTGCAGGTAGATGGGACTAGGGGAGAATAAGTGTTCGGCACGGACTAGAAGGGCCGAGATAGCCTGTTTCCGTGCTGTAATTGTTATATGGTTAATGTACCAATCGCCACCTTGACCACCCGATCTACTTGTGATGCCACTTTCAGGGAACTGTCAACCTGTACTCCTAGATCACTCTGCACTACAACATTCCCAGGGGCTCTACCATTCACTGTGAAGGCCCTGCCCTGGTTCGCCTTGGATACTTTTATAAGTATGGGCTAATTTTCACTGCTCGAGCAGAGGACAGGTGTGCAAATTCCACTGGTCAACTGCCTAAATGTCTAACTTCAACCCGAATGTATTGATATGGGAATATTTATCATCTGCCATTAACCTGATGTGTTGATTACTCAGGATGTAAGCAGTGCGTTATTCCCAGTCACGGTACTGCATAAAATAACTTTGTGTGTTCCTTTGGGAGTACTGTCAGAATGCAGATTCACAACTACAGAAATTTAGAATTTGGGTGAAGGGAGCAAATGTTCATATTTGACGTCATTAGAAGGTGATTTTGGTAATGGTATTGCCATTGGTTTTTGCTAAAGAAAGCCAAAATCATATATTTTTTCCACATACAGAAACCGAAAAGATGATTTTGCAATATACCTTTCATGATCCCAGCAAAACTCAAAGGCTGTGGATTCAAGTTGGTAGTTCTGTTTCCAGTATTTTAGAAGTTCAATCATTATAATTAATATTGAAAACACCAGAGTTGATTTTGTACGGTAGGTCCTGCCACAGCAAGGAGATTTATAACCCAGAAGTTTATTTTTTCAATTATACTTGAGGGATACAATATTGATGAGCATTTTAGGAGAACTCTTTTTGCCCTGATTCAAGCGCTTGACTTGAAAGGTCCTCAATTACTTTTCCCCACATGTAAGTTGCTTGACTCGCTGAGTTCCAGGATTTTCTTTCTCTCTTCCTCTGTTGAGCTGAAAGAGCAGTTTGTGTCTTGGTTTAATGTTAAAAGATGTCACCTCAATGCACCATACTTTCAGTATTGTTCTGTAGTGTCAAGGTGTGAGTCCAGATTGCCAGATGGTAACATGATGGAGGCAAGATTCTAGAAAATCCATTATTTCAAAGGGAGGCATACATTTTAATTGTGCAGATTTATTCACAGTTACATTGAAAATGTTTGTTGTAGCAAAGCACCACCTCTGCTGCCGAGGGATACTAGTTTGTAAGATGCCAAGATCTTGAATTTCGGCTCCTGCCATTTTGTTCTTGTACCAGCACTGATCATTTTGCCTCTTGGGGAATTAGATAGCTCCCTTAAATCATTTATATTGGATTTTGTAGAAAAAGTAAGGGAAAGGCAATCCCAGGCTGAGTACTCTAACTGTACTTTGAATATTTATTTATTTTTTCTCTTAATTTGCTTTCTTGAAGTTCACATGGTGTATGGCTTATAACATAAATTAAGTGCCTTGTAACATAAATTTTAGGTTCATAAGCCCCAGAAGGACTTTTTCCAGAACGAGTTTTTCCCAAAGATGTCTCAATTGAATTTTATATCCAATCCAGAATGTGGTGATGTGGATTATTGTTTGTTCGGAGTTTGATTTGTCACCATGTCGAGTGGGTGCATCGCCCAATGTACCATTTGAGATCCTGTTTAAAAGTCCATGTTTATCAATGCATTGTAATCCAGTAAAACTTTCCGTTTAGTTCCATGTTCTAGTGAGTGTTGGCATTCCGGCCTCTATTCCATTCATTTGTGTTAAAATTACGAGATGCAAGCTGTGGGGCCAGAATAGTTTCCTTGCAACAGTGTAGCAACATGTGGGGGGGTGAAGTGGTTGCTGTCGGTGAGAAGACAAAAGAGACTACTGATACTGGAATCTGGAACAAAGGCAGGATGCTGTTTCTTCTCTGTCCTAATATCAACCAGTGCCTTTTGCCTCCATAAATGTTGATTGACCCTCTGTGTTCTTCCAGCCTTCCTGTTTATGTTTTGGTGTTAGAGATTCTGACGCTTTGATGCAGATTATAGGTAGTTCATTTGGTGTGTTTCGTATCATCCTTCTGAATTGTTTATTTTGGTAACCATTTTAAAGGAACTTTTTTGAAGTCTGTTTACCAATACTTTCTTCACCTTGCCTTATTATACTAATATGGTTGGTCTTATTGTACATGTCTCCTGTCATTTTCTCAGTATTCTTATATTTGGCATACAACTTTTTCTGTTTATACAAAAATCAAACGTGGTATTCTGCTTATAGTCTGACTTGTACATGATTTCTATTGAAAATGTTTCTTTGATTGTGGAATACATATAATTTCTGTTCAAAAGGATTTGTATATTTCCTCAATTTAATTTAGTTTTCCCTCTTTGATATTTGGCATTGGAGGCTCAGATAATAGGTTTTCGATTCACTTGTGTAATATGTAAATCATTTGGACTTTATTGACCCTCTCCTTAAGATGTTTGACTGATATCAAAGTTGGTTACATGATTCATGGGAATATGTTTATTGGTTGCAGGAAGATATCTGAACTATTTCAATGAGTACAAAACTGGGAAAGAGCAAGGGAATCTAAGAAATGTAGAAGAACAAAGGGATCTTGAAATGCATTTTAACGGATCCCTGAAAAAAGTAGTAGACAAGGTAATGAAGAAAGTGTATGGGATGCTTGTTTTTATCGACTGTGACTAGAGTGCAGAAGCAGGGAGATTATGTTTGTAGTGAATAAAACTGCTCCCAGCTGGAGCTCTGTATACAGATTGGTGCACTATAGGATGAATGTGATGGCAGCATATAGGATGCCAAGGACATTTCCAAAGATTTTTGCCAGCACTGAAAAATTACATTACATTGGTAACTAGTATTGTTTTTGGAAGAATAGATAGACATTAATTAAAGTAACCTGTCAATTAAATATTGTCAGACCTAAAGTTTAGCAGGAACTCGTTTACTTGGCACAGCAAGGGGAATAGATTTAATGTGGCGTGTAGAAGGGCAATGGGTGCAGATGCTGTCATTGGGATTTGTGCAAATAACGCCCTGATCAATCTCTTCGGAATCCTTTCCAACTTAATGACATCCTTCCTATGGGTAGCAAACAAAACTAACCAAGTGTGGTCTCCCCAATGGGTTGTACAGCTGGATTGTGATGTCCCAAATTTTGTACTCAATACCCTTCCCAATGAAGGCAAGCGTGCCAAAACACCCAATCTACCTGAACCGCCACTTTCAGGGAACCACATACCTGTCCTCGTTGATCTCTATGTTCCACAACTCTCCATGGCTCTACCATTTACTGTGAAAGTCCTGTGTAAATTGTCCGATAGTGTTCAGTGTTACCTTCTTTCAGTTTGTAAACAAATAGAAGAAAACGGGTTGAATATTGTTTTAAAAAAATTGTGACCACAGCCCAGTCCATAATCGGCTCTGACCTCCCCACCATCGAAGGGATCTATCGCAGTCGCTGCCTCAAAGGTTGCCAACATCATCAAAGATTCACACCATCCTGGCCACACACACATCTCTCCGTTGCAATCGGGAAGAACGTACAGGAGCTTGAAATCTGGAACATCCAGGTTCAGGAACAGCTTCTTCCCCACAGCCATCAAGCTATTAAATACGACATCAAACAAACTCTGAACAATAACAGCCTATTGCACTTTATCTGTTTATTTATTGTGTGTGTGTGTGTGTGTGTGTATATATATGTGGTCTATGGTATATGGACACACTGAACTTTTATCTCCTGTTCTGTATTATGGTTACATATTCTGTTGTGTTGCTGCAAGCAAGAATGTCATTGTCCTATCTGGGACACATGACAATAAAACTCTCTTGACTTGACTTGGTCCATAAAATTTGCTTGATTAAATTCCAAGGTTGTTTGGTGAAATTTCTAAATAGTTTTGAGGCAAGAGGCTCAATAGTTAACAATAAATTGTAGATAGGTCACATATGTTGAACTTGATAGGTAAAAAATAAATACCAGGTGCCTTTTTTTTAATTAAGTATGCTTAAGTTAGTTTAATCTTTGTTAGTTGAGGAATTTGATTTGAAATCAAGCAGTAACTCTATGGAAATAAGTTTTGTAATTGTTGCCAAGTACTGTGATCAGGTTGTATTTTCAGTTATTTAATGTTCTCCACTACTGACAAGGGAAATAATTGCTTTTGGCATTTACTTATCAAGATGAGATGGCTTGAAACAACAGGATGCTGGGATTCTGTCACTGCAAGTACCAGAGTATATTAAAGATTGACATTTTTATGTGAGCATTTATTTTTCCATCGTAGATGGTTGTAAGTAAAAAATTTCTGTGGAAATATATATATACAGGTACACAACCTTTTATCCGAAGATCCAAATAACGAAAACCTCCGAATAGCGGACATTTTTTCGGTCCTTGAAGAAAGGTCCTTGAAAACGTTCACCGAGGGCGGCCCGCAGAGGTGACAGCGGAACCTCCGGTCGGTCCTCGAAGAAAGGGGAACTAAATCCCCATTCATAAAAGAGAAGGTGAGGGTATATTGCGCGGGAGGGTTAATAATTGACAATATGCTGCTGCCTGCCCGCTGAATTAAAAAGTTCCCACGGTAGACTCACGATACACAGTGTATCGTGAGTCTTGCGTGGGAACTTTTTAACTCAGCGGGCAGGCAGCAGCAGCAGATTGTTGCTGCCTTCAGTTTCACCCCACCTACACCCCTCTGCTTCCCGGCCATGTGTGTGACCCCTTCCCTCCCCTCTCCAGCTCCCCGCCCATTGCACCGCCGCGGGGGCTTTGCACTGTCTTCATGTCAGCGATGCTAGCAGGTCAGTGCCAATCACCGGAGACGTCAGGACCAACGGGACACCGACCCCCAGGCCCACTGCAAGCACGGAGATCCCAGAGACCCACAGCCAGCAGCAGCCCAGCCCCGTTCCAACTCCAGAGGAAAACTGCAAACTGGCCGGAGACATCAGGACCACCAGAAGCCGCTCCCCGATGGACCGCTACAGTGACAAGTGGGAGTTCGCCCACAGCCCGAGCTGCGCCCCCTCATCGGGACAGCGACCCCCAGGCCCACTGCAAGCACGGAGATCCCAGAGACCCACAGCCAGCAGCAGCCCAGCCCCGTTCCAACTCCAGAGGAAAACTGCAAACTGGCCGGAGACATCAGGACCACCAGAAGCCGCTCCCCGATGGACCGCTACAGTGACAAGTGGGAGTTCGCCCACAGCCCGAGCTGCGCCCCCTCATCGGGACAGCGACCCCCAGGCCCACTGCAAGCACGGAGATCTCAGATCAGCAACTCCAGCCCAGCCCCGCTCCAACTCCAGAGGAACACGCTCCCCGTATGGGGAGAAGCTGATGGTGTGCAAGGTACGTCTTGTTCTTGGGGTCGCGCAGCTCGGGCTGTGGGCGAACTGCCACTTGTCGCCGTAGCGGCCCATCGGGGAGCGGATTCCTCTGGAGTTGGAGGGGGAGGGGGGTATTGTGCTGTTTGATCGCCCCCTGCTATCCCAGGGACAGGGAGACAGGACGTTCACCGAGGGCGGCCCGCAGAGGTGACAGCGGAACCTCCGGTCGGTCCTCGAAGAAAGGGGAACTAAATCCCCATTCATAAAAGAGAAGGTGAGGATACATTGCGCGGGAGAGTAGGAATCCCAAGACAAAGTTGAGTGAGCGTTCGCCGAGGGCGGCCCGCAGAGGTGACAGCGGAACCTCCGGTCGGTCCTGGAAGAAAGGGGAACTAAATCCCCTTCATAAAAGAGAAGTGGAGGGTATATTGCCCGGGATGGTATATCGCCTACCTGGAAGAAACCGGACATTTTTTCCAGGATGTCGTCTGCACACCAAAGCTCACGTTTGGCGCCAAACGCACGTCGCCTCTGCTGCACACGGATATAAGAGTGTGAAAATGTCGCCTTAGGCCGCCTAAGGGCATGAAGCCCCGCTAGGGTGACATGAGTGCGAGAGGTGATTCAATGCTGCGGTCACATTTACAAATTCAGGAATTCATTCAACACACTGCATTTCATACAGACATTTATTCTGCAAGAAAAAAGTACATTGAAGACTCAAACTCGCGACCGAGGAACTGCCGGGATCAAGGCGCAAACTCGCGACCTTGCGGATATGAGCCGAGCACTCTACCACTGAGCCAGCCATTAAAGTCTACGCTAAAAAAAATCCATTCCGAAGACCGACAAATTCCGAATTACGAAAAGTGTCTGGTCCCAAGGCTTTCGGATAAAAGGTTGTGCACCTGTATATATATTCACAAATGGTAAATAAAAGAAACAAATTGGTCTAGAAATGGAGTGGCTTGAATATCTGGGTCACCTGTGATACTTGTAACTGGTTCATATCCTGAATCTAATAAAGATTCATTGCTGTGCCGCAGTTTTGTCAGTTATGAACACACGCAGCAAAACACGTTGAAGGATGTGACCGTTTTGCAGCTGTACAATGGGAACTACAGAGACATGAGGAAGGAGCTGGCCAAAGTTGACTTGGAAAGGGACCCAGGCAGGGATGGCGGTGGAACAGTAATGGCAGGAATTTCTGGGGATAATCCAGAAAATGCAGGATCTTTGCATTCCAAAGCTGAAGAAAGATTCTAGGGGTGGAAAGAGGCGACTGGCTAACAAGGGACGTCGAGGGCAGAATAAAGCAAAAAGAGAGAGTGTATAACATAGCAAAGATTAGTGGGAAGCCAGAGGATTGGGAAGTTTTTAAAGAACAACAGACAGTAACTAAAGAAAATACGGGGAGAAAACATGAAATACGAAGGTAAGCTAGCCAATAATATAAGATGATAGCAAGAGTTTCTTCAGTTATATAAAGAGCAAGAAAGAGGCAAGAGTGGACGTTGGATTGCTGGAGAGTGATACAGGAGAAGTGATAATAGGGAATAAAGAAATGAGAGGAGTTGAATAACTTTTTTGCGTCAGTCTTCACAGTGGAGGGACACCAGCCACGTGCCTGAAATTCAAGAGAGTCGGGTGGATGTTAATGGAGTGACTATTACCAGGGGAAGTTGAAAGGGCTGAAGGTGGATAAGTCACCTGGGCTGGATGGACTGCACCCTAGGGTTCTGAAAGAGGTGGTTTGAAAGATTCTGGAGGCATTGATAGTGATATTTCAGGAATCGCTAGAGTGGTCCTAGATTGGAAAATTGCCGATATTGCCCGCTACACAAAGGGAGCAAGACCTTGGTGGGAAGTATAGGCCGGTGAGGCTGACTTTGGTGGTTAGGAAGATTTTAGAGTCCATTATAAAGGATGAGGTTACGGAGTACTTGGAAGTTCACGATAAAATAGACCAAAGTCAACATGGCTTTGTGAGGGGGAGGTCCTTCTTGACAAATTTGCAGGAATTCTATGAAGAAGTAAATAGCAAGACTGATACTGAAGTGTCAGTAGATGTTTACTTAGATTTTCGCAAAGCCTTTGATAAGGTGGCGCACGTTAGGCTGCTTAGGAAGATGAGAGCCTACGGTATCAAAGGACAGATACTAGCATGGGTAGCAGGTTCGCTGGATGGCAGAAGACAAATAATGGCAAGAAAAGGGGGCTTTTTCTGGTTGGTTGCTAGTGACTAGTTCTGCAAGGGTCTGTGCTGGGGGTGCTACTCTTCACATTGTGTATTAATGATTTGGATGAGGGGATTGAAGGCTTTGTGGCAAAGTTGCGGAGGTGCAAAGGGACTTGGGAGTGCTGCAAGTCGAATCAGTAGTGAAGAAAGCAAACTCAATGCTAGCATTTATTTCAAGAGGGCTTGAGTGCAAAAACAGGGATGTAATGTTGAGTCTCTATAAGGCACTGGTAAGGCTGCATTTGGAATATTGTGGGCACCATATCTGAGGAAGGATGTGCTGGCTCTGGAGAGGGTCCAGAGGAGTTTACAAGAATGATCCTAGGAATGAGTAGGTTAACCTGTGATGAGCGTTTGTCAGCACTGGGCCAGTACATGCTGTAGTTTAGAAGAATGGGGGGGACCTCTTGAAAACATACAGAATAGTGAAAGGCTTGGATAGAGTGGATATGGAGAGGATGTTTCCACCAGTGGGAGAATCTAGGACTAGAGGTCATAGCCTCAGAATTCAAGGATGTTCTTTTAGGAAGGAGATGGGGAGAAATTTATTTAGTCAGAGGGTGGTGAATCTGTGGAATTCTTTGCCACAGAAGGCTGTAGAGGCCAAGTCAGTGGATATTTTTAAGGCAGAGATAGATAGATTCTTGAGGTACAGGTGTAAAAGATGTGGAAAAGGCAGGAGAATTGGATTAGGAGAGATAAATCAGCCATGGTTGAATGGTGGAGTAGACTTGATTGGCCGAATGGCCTAATTCTACTCTTATTCCATATTCCATATGAAGAGAAGTGGGGAGATAGAGAGGATGTTTTTTGAGGGGGAAAATAAATGCTGATGAAGAATTTTAAACACAAGGGCAAGAAACTTGGAGTTTTGATAGTTGGCATCTCTAATGTCAGAAAATGGGGATCTCAGTTTTTACATTGATTAAAGACAATTGTACAAGATAACATCAGTAGGGTCAATGTTGGGCTGAAGTTTTAGAAAATCGAAGCCTCTTTAGGAGAGTATTAGCATATTTGAACCTGCAAGTAAATGTATTGAAATTGTTCAAAGGAAGCAGCAAAAGCATACCGTAGCACAAGGGTGGAACTTCATTATGAAGATAAGAAATTTGGAAGATTTTCCAGGTAAAATGGCATCCAGAATTTGCAAGTAATCAGGTGCATTCTGAGGCGGCATAAGCAGTGGTGCTCTTAGCTAGCAAGCAAGCAGCAGGCTCTTGGATAGTGTTTCAAGTTAATTCACCAATTACACCATCTTGATTGATAGAATAATGGGTAACAATGAGTCAATGTACAGGAGCATCTGAATGGTGCCAGAACAACCATCTTGCTCTTAATGGACGACAGATGGCACAATAGGCTAAGTGTTCGGCTGGCAACCGGAAGGTAGCTGGTTCGAATCCCGCTTGGAGTGCATACTGTCGTTGTGTCCTTGGGCAAGACACTTCACCCACCTTTGCCTGTGTGTGTCCTTGGGCAAGACACTTCACCCACCTTTGCCTGTCTGTATGGAAGTAATTGTGTGAAGCACTTTGGGGTCAATGCAAGTTGACTAAAAATGTGCTATATAAATAAAGACATTATTATTATTATTATTATTAATGTTAACAAGGATCCATGAATGTCTTCTTCATGGATGGAGCGGCATTGGAGGCAACAGCTTCCATTTTTATTGTGAGTGCACTTCTCAAGATCTGTCTTGAGCCCAGCACATTGATCCAATCACAGAGATACAACAAGTCACCAAATACTCTTGAACATCTGCAAGTGTATAGTCAAGGGCATATTGTCTGATTGCATCATGATCCTGTTTGGTAACTTGAATGCCTGGGAATGAAGGAGGCTGCAAAAATGGTGGACATTACCCAGTCCAGCACAGATATTGACCTCGCAGCCAACTCTAACTCAAGAAGACAGCTTATATCAGACCCACATCACCCTGGCATCACTCTTGCTACCATCAGGAAGAGTGCAGGTGCCTGAGGACCACTATCTCCATGTTCGGAAGCAGTTTCCTCCCATCAGCCATCAGACTCTTAAATCACACTGCAAGGTCCAAACCACAGCCCTATCTGCTATGGACTTTATATAAGTTGTACTACATACATTGGCTTGCACTATATAGTTTGATTATCTGGTATTACTGATAATTTATTATTTTGATTATTTTGCATTTTGGTGCTAGTGTGTTAATGTGTCTGTAAAGCTGCAGCAATTAAGAATGTTGTTGTTTCATTCCCAGTACATTTGACAATAAGCACGCTTGTCGAGGGACACTTGACTCTCTTCCCAATTATTATGGAGCAGTTGGCTTATCTGAGGCTGAATGTTTACCATATTTACCACATTCCCTTATGATGTCGGAGGGCATTTGTCCTCTTCTATCAATGCTGGCTCACAGAGTAATTACATTACTTACTAGCTTTCCACACATATTCTCTCCACATTTCCTAACTACCTTAGATTCTGCACTCACCTACATAGTAGTAGTAATTAATGGTGGCCAGTTAACCTACCAACTTTAATAAATCTTTTCAAAGTGGGAGAAAACCAGAGTGTGTGGAGAAAGTGCAATTACAGGAAGAATGTGGACACTTTGTGCAGATAATACTGGAGATCAGGATTACTGACACTGAGGCGATTTAACCATACAAGTGCCGAGAGGAAATATTACTATATGTATGGACAAATATATCTATGGCTCATGTCACCAAGGTCATAAGTAATATGAAAATGAAGACAGTCCTGTAAAAGCTGAACAACAAATGAGGTGATATGGTTGATAATTACAGACTTCATAAGAAGTTCTGGATGAGTACGAATGAATTGCATTCATAGAATGCAATAAAATATTTAATCATCTGCAAATTTAATCCGACCATTATTGCTTCCAGCTGTTAATACCAGGCTCTGGAATTACTTTCCTAAAATCATTCTGCTACTCCAACTTTGTACCAAAGGTAGATCATTCATCCTTACATCTTCATGGAGCAATGTCAAATTCTGTTAATTTATTTGGGACAATTTTGGGACGTTTTTGATGTGTAAAGAGAAGTTCTTGTGAATTAGACCTGTTTCACTTTTGTCGGAGCTTTTCAAACTCTGGGGAAAGAGAGGCACATATTTGTAAAATGGCTATACGTTTAGGGACCTTTAAGATGCCAAGGCAATTGATTTAAGGTGTTCGATGGTGCAAAAATTAGTTGAGGATGGTTCTTCTGAGGAGTAATAATGACCTAAATCTTTTCAACCAATTAAACAGTTTGTTGAAATGTAAAGAAATACTGCAACAATTTGCGCATAGCTAGGTCGAACAAAATTTACTGTTTTTGATCAGAAAATCTATATTGTGCAATATTTTTTATAGACACGGGAAACTCGCTGGTATCATTTGCATTGTGCAATTGGTTGGTCTTTTCCAGCAAAACAAATGAATTAGCTGTAACTTGCCTCATCCAAAGGCAACTGTAAGACCAGTGTTATAAAGTATGAGTGTAATTGTATTCTCAACTATATGGACTGGTCATTAATCATACAAGTTTCTGCATGGAAGTGAATATAGTGTTATTTGGGCAAGGCTAGGAAACAAAATATGTTACATAAATATCGTGCAACAAATTCCAATAAACTATGAATTGAACCAAACCAATAGAAAAATATAGCATTTTATAAAATAAAGCATTAGGAACAAAATTCAAGGAGATATGAAACATGGATTGATGTAGTACCTTCCACTGGCTCAGGATATTTTGTTGAAACACTTTGCAATGTAAACACAATTGTAATGTAGAAAATTCAACAAACTAATCTGCAATTGTATCTTGTCAAGTGCAATTACAGTTGGGATGGGTGTAATCTCTGGCACAATTTTTTTGCATAATGAAATTGATGATATTGCCAAAATGGTGCAACTTCTAAATATACAAATGTAATAGTTGAGATGGCTGGTTAAGGTGATTTTATTGGGTAGATTAACACGGTTGTGTAAAGAGTTCAATGAGCAGTACAGAGTGCAACAACTTGGTTGTCTATTCACAAACTGGAATTTATATTGCATTCTGATCTGCGCAAAGATAAGTATACTGTATGTAGACTTGCAGTGTTTCTTCATTTTAATCTGAATACTAGCATAATCTTCATAATTTTGCAAGTTCTCAAACTATGGAATCTAAATAAGATCTTTTTTTTCCAGCATGTAGAAAGGAAAATCCAATATTTGGATTTATAATAAATGAGTACCATGTGAATGTACAGTCCTGATCTTCATTTGCCGATGAAGAGTATGAGTGTTTGATGTACAAAAAAAGGCAGCAATCAACCTCTGAAGAAATAACAAATGAGAATTTTTGTTCTTAGCATAACGCAGCTTAATCTAAAGAAGGGTCTCGACCCGAAATGTCACCCATTCCTTCCCTCCAGAGATGCTACCTGTCCTGCTGAGTTACTCCAGTCCAACCAATGCCCGTCTTGATATCTTTGAAGTTTCGTAGTCCTTTTGTGTCTTTGCAGTTTTGTGATAATGTGTACAATTGGTCTTCAGAGTTAGCACCTTCAAGTGGAAGAACATAATTGAACATTTAAAGCTTTAGACTTTCTCTGGCCTTCGGTAGTTAGTTCACACTGTCTCACTATATCCAAAAATCTGTTATCTTGTATTTTAGTTTTATTATGTTTATTATCTTAGTGGGCAGAGATAAGGGAATGATGCCAGTCACAAATATTCTGGTAGATAAAGACGTAATTGTAGGTTTTTAATTATTTTGTTTTTCCTTTAGCCTTTAATCCCCTCATTTATCTACATTACACGGCAGAAGTGAGTCTAGGTGATCCACACTAGGATTTATGGTCAAAAGCCTTTGGTAATCCTTTTATATCTAATGTATTCCTTTCTCCTTCAACGTGAACCCAGTTTCACATTAAATGCATCAATCAGCTTGTGTCATCTCCTTAGTGTATGGTTAAGTCCTGGATTATAATCACTGGTTCAAAAAAAAATTTCCCTGCATGCGTACTTTTCATTGGTCTTTAACAAAGAAGCTGCCACTGGAGTCTCAGCTACTTCAGGGAAGAAGTACTTGAGTTCAAACGGAGTAAAAAAAAATTGCTGACGAGTAACCAGAAAGGCAATATGTATTAAAAGTAGTTAAATCACTTGATCTAAGTAGAATGCATCCTAGGTTGCTGAGTGACTTGAATGTGGTAGTTGCAGTTACTGGCTGTAATATTTCAAACATTTGAATTTATGGGAATTGTGAGGAAGATGGTGAAACTGGCTGGTGGAATAGGCAGACATGTGGCAGATGTTTACACAAAAACAGTTTCATTTTGGAGGAAGTACAGGTGAAACAATATAAACTAAAGAGCATAGTTCTTATGATTAGATCGACATGGATCTGGGGGTGTATGTGCTTAAACTTTAAAGAGACAGTTTCCAAATAAGTCACAGAATATTACAGCAAAGAAATCATGATAGTCCTTAAGAAAAAATGAGCTGCAAGTAGTGAGAATTCGTAATACATTGCTAGGGTGTTAAGTGTAAGACTTCTCCATTATGGCATTCATAGCAACTGGATAAATACTTTCTTAAAAATGCTAAGTTTTATAAAGAGAGGCCAGAGAACTGGGATTAGCTGGATTGATTTTGTTTTCTCTTGCATACAGTTGGATTTATTTCTGTCTTATGCTTCTGATATCTAGTTTTGGTTTCTCCCTCGACCTTTATACGCGTCATAAGGTCATAAGGAATAGGAGTAGAATGAGGCCATTAGTCCATTCATGGCTGATCTAGCTCCCTCCTAACCCCATTCTCCTGCCTTCTCCCCATAACCTCTGACACCTGTACTAATCAAGAATCTAGCTCTGCTGTAAAAATATCCACGGACTTGACCCCACAGCCTTCTGTGGCAAAGAATTCCACAGATCCACCACCCTCTGACTAAAGACATTTCTCCTCATCTCCTTCCTAAAAGAACATCCTTTAATTCTGAGGCTATGACCTCTAGTCCTAGACTCCCTGAAAACTGCAGAGTTCCAAGTGGAATGTTTCCACAGTTTTGAATAGGTTTAATGTAACTTGTATGCTTTTCAATTTGATCCTTTTAGAAATGAATCTTAGAACTTAGAACTTTAAATAGCATTTGCCAAGAGTAACTTGCCTGCTTCTAGATCTAGATTATTTGTTCCAAATAATAGACACAAAATGCTAGTAACAGCGGGACAGGCAGCATCTCTGGAGAGAAGGAATGGGTGACAAGGTCGAAACCCTTCATCAGTATTGAAGTTTATTTGCCAATTTTATTCAAGTTTATGAAAGTTTGTGGTATTGCTGATATCATGTTGTCTTCCTAAATGGTGAAAGACAGTCGACTCGCTCTCAATTGAATGCTGTTTTCCACCTCCTTTTTCTTTTCTGTTTTGTAGCGAGTTTGCTGTCCTCTTTGCATTTTGTGCCCTGACTTCATATTCATCATTTGTAGTAACTCATTTAAAAAAATTATTATATCTACTGCACTTGGCTATAGATTGGAGAATTCAATAAGGTTAGTTAATTCATCTGAATTTCATGTGTTGTGATGGGAAAGATGCATTAACCGCATGTACATTAATAATGCCATCAATTTAATTTAAAGATTAAGAACAATGTTTGTTAAAGCTTTCTAATAATTAGGCTACATGCTTGTTTAATGTTCATAAAGTGGTTAAAGGATGGAAGCAAAACATAAAATGGTGGATTAGAAAAGGCAGTATCGCATGGCATTTGGGGTTTGCCTCACTTTATATGGATTTTGAATCTTTTTGATGTTTTTTAAAAATGGCATAGATGGTCATAGCACATTTAATGTTGTAAGCATGGTATAATTTGCAAATGTTTGTTCTTCATCTCTTCTTCATAGGTTTAAAAAAAAAAAGGAATTGCTAAATCTTTCTGGTCAGTTTTCCACTTATTTAATGCTTTAAATGTATGTATTTGGTTGTGATAGTGTGAGGTGGTTGTTCCTAGAGCCACGGGAAGAACCACAATTGCCAAATTATGGAAGAAAAATAATTTGTCCCAACACAACCTTTGCTTCATTGCACTTTGCTATTTGTAAATTGGCTGGGGTGTTTCTAATTTTACAATTGTACACCACTGTAAAGTCTCACAAAGGGAAAAAAGCTAAATGAGCAAGACTTGGCTGTTTAGGCGATGGTTGAATTCCAATATTTCAGATTTTTGGGTTCAAGGATCTTAATTTCCAGGCAACATTTTACTGAATCTCTCTGCATTGTCCATGTTCCTACCACATCTTACTGTACTGTGCAATCATCTTTGAAAACGTGAGTTGGATTGAAGAATCTCCTCTTCTACAGTAGGCGCACTTGAGAAGTTCAGTGCTGCTTCCCTAGATTATGCCATCTTCCTTGAGTGTTACAGAGAACTGTCCAAGGCAAGATAAAGTGTTCAGTATGTTACAGAGCACGTGGAATATTTAACTGGCCTCTGTAAAGTTGACGGTGGGCCTTTGTGTTGTCAATGTTCGGGGCTGTGTGGATGCTTAACAGCGCCCAAGGCAACAGGTCGACCCAGTCCTGAGCCGTGCCTTCAGTGCCGATTTAGGTGGCGGTGGAATCGTTCCACAAACCCATTGGCCTGGGGGTGATGCGGTGCAACTGCGCCCCGTATAATTTCGCCAGCGAAGCCCACAATGAGGACATAAACTGAGCACCCCCCCACTCGGTGGAAATGTCAGCCGGAACTCCGAACCTAGCAATCCAATGGGCCGCGGGAGCCCGGGAACAAGACGCGGCAGAGGTGTCCGACAGCGGAATAGCCTCAGGCCACCTCGTAAACCGATCCACCGATGCATGGCACCGTGGGACGGCGGTAACGGACCCACTAAATCCACATGGATATGTTGGAAAAGGCCCGAGGGAACCACGAGTCTTGCACTGGGGCCCATACCTGACGCTGAACCTTGGGTGTCTGGCAGGGGATGCAGGCTCTAGCCCAAGCCGTGACCTGCTTGCGGAGACCCTGCCAGACGAATTTGGCTGCCACCAGCGTGGAAGTCGCCCTGATTGAAGGGTGGGCCAGGCCATGGATGGCATCGAAAATCCGGCTGTGCCAACCCGCGGGAACAATGGGGCGTGGGCACCCGGTAGAAACATTGCACAGTACCAACACTCCAGTGAGACAGAACAGAACGTCGGCCAACCGCAACCCTGAAGCGGCCGTCCTGTAGCCATCCATCCCGTCATCCGAGCGCTGTGCTGCAACAAACTCCATGTAATCCGTACCATGGTCCACGGCCGCCACAGCCGGGAAGGCCGGGTAGGACGGGACAGGGCGTCGCCGACCGTGTTGAACTTCCCGGCCACGTGCTGTACGTCCGTCGTGAACATTGACCCGCATGCCAGGTGTCGCTGCTGTCAAGCGGACCAGGGGTCTGACACCTTGGCCAAGGCGAACGTTAAGGGCTTGTGGTCAGTAAAGGCCGTGAACGGTCTGCCCTCCAGGACGTATCTAAAGTGACAGATTGTCTCGGTCGAACGTGCTATAGTTGCGCTCGGGGGCCTCAGCTGACGGCTGAAAAAGGCTAGCGGCTGCCAGCGGCCATCAATGAGCTGCTCCAATACCCCACCCACGGCCGTATCGGAGGTGTCTACCGTGAGAGCAGTCGAGGCTGTGGCCCGCGGGTGTACCAGCATGGTGGTTTTGGCCAATGCCTCTTTTGTGCCGTCGAACGTGGTCTCAGCCTCGCTGGACCACACAAGGTCCCGTGGCTTACCAGCAAGGCACTGAAACGGGGTGCATGATCCTGGCCGCCACCGCCGGCACGAAACGATGATAGAAGTTAACCATGACGACGAATCCTGCAGTACGTTTACAGTGAGCGGCCAGGGGAACTGCCGGGAAGGTAATGGGGTGGCGCCCTGCAAGGAAACCTGGTGCCCCGGGAATGAAATTGAGCAGATGCCAAACTGGCATATGGCGGGATTGACTAAGAGTCCATGGTCCTGGTTCAGCTGGAACAGCGCCTGCACATGCGTGAGGTGTTCCTGTTGGGAGCGGCTCGCAACCAGGAAGAAAACAAAGTCCAATCCCCTACCCACCATGTCCATCAGTCTCTGGAATGCCTGTGTGGCGTTTTTTAAGCCGAAAGGCATACGGAGCCACTTGAACAGCCCAAACGGGGTGATGGTGGTGGTCTTCAGGACATCGTCTGGGTGAACAGGGATCTGATGATAACCGCGGACCAGGTCCACCTTCGGGGAAAAAAAGGTAGCGCCTTCCAGATGAGCGGAGAAGTATTGGATGTGTGGGACAGGGTAGCGGTCCGCAGTCATAACCCCGTTCAGGCGGCTATAATCCCCGCATGGTTTCCACCCCCCAGATGTTTTAGGGACCATGTGTAATGGGGATGCCCATGGGCTATCTGAGCACCGTACGATCCCCATGCCCTCCATCAGTTTGAAGTCTTCCTTGGCGATGCGCATCTTGTCGGGCGGGAGCCGTGCCCCGAGTGTGTAATGACGGACCCCTGATGGGAATATGGTGCACTACCCCATGCTTAAGGGTCGCCGCGCAGAAACGAGTGAGTAGAGCTGGGAACTCCGCGAGCAGGGAGGCATACGAACCCGCTATCTCAGCCACCCGCGTTCAGCTGTGGACTGTGCGGTTCCACGAGTCGTGGGGCTGGGGCCTGCTGGTGGAACGAGGCGCCCGCCCCGTACGTCCACCATGAATGAAAAGGACCAAAGGAAGTCAACACCCAGGAGTGGCTGCACCACGTCCGCAATGGTAAAGGTCCAGTCGTATGGGCGGGAGTCGAAGTTGCGGGATGGGGTCCGCTTGCCATAGGTGCGGATAGTACTGCGGTTGACGGCAGTCATGACAGGGCCCCGCTTACCAGCATGGATGTCCAACCCAGTCGGGGGACGGATGCTGACGATGGCCCCCGAGTCGACCAGGAAACGAAGTCCGGAATGGCGGTCTCGCACCTAGAGGCAGTTGTTTTGGGCTATCGCGATAGCCCCTACAGACGATCAGTCGAGGCGTTTCCCGCAAACGTGCAGGGGAGGCGGCACAGGCGGGCCTCGGCACCCCAGCGTAGGTGGTAGTAACACCCCTGGCGCTTACCCCGGTCTCCAGCGTCCGGCTGCGATGTGGCGATGGCAGTGGAGGGCTGGGCATCTCTGCGGGGCTGCTGGCGTATGGGTGCGGCCACTTGGTTGATGGACCCGCCGTCCTGCTGTTTCGCGAGCCACAATTCGTCGGCCCGCTCGGCGAGCTACATAGGGTCTGTGAAGTCCGACCCGGCGAGCAGCAGGCGGATGTCGTCGGGCATTTGAAAATGCCTGCTCGAAAAGCAGGCAGGGTCGTTGGCCATCAACGCGAACATATTGCTCATCAAGGCGGACTGTTTCCGATCGCCTAGGCTGTCCATGTGGAGCATGCGGGCGGCGCGATCTCGGCGGCTGAGCCCGAAGGCCGGCGGGTCTAGTAGGTAGGGCAGCAACCGCGTGGCTGTCGTGGCTGAGCGTCCCGACCATATAGAAATATCGGGTCGTGTCGGCACCGATATTTCGAAGGTGGAACAGGGCCTCGATGTGGGCGAAGAGAATGGGCAGTTTCAGGCCCACGCCGTTTTGCTGGGGGAGCTGGGCGTCGGGGGTAGCGGCAGCTTGCATGTTTGAAGGTCCGAGTACCGATCGGACTAACGGGGTCACCAGTTTGGCGAGTCGAGACAGACGGGTACAACAAAGTTCTTTTTTTTAAAAACGAAAATAAAGTGATTACCTGAGTTGCTATTAACAGCCAAAATAACGATGCTCACTCAAACCGCGTGGCGCTCGAATGAATGGTTTTACAAAAAGCCCACGAAAACGCTCCCTCGCTCGAGTGACCGCGCCAGCCAATATCAAGGGTTCGACATTACCAGGACCACCACTAGGTGCAGCTACACCTGTTTATTTTCAATCAGCTTTGTAATTTTTGCATCCATTATAGTGTTTTAAAATATTAACAATATAATTTCTAGCCATCATGGACCTGGACGTAAATATTTTCGTAGATGTTTCAGTCTGTTTCCTGTTGATCAGCCCCTCAAAATATGCCCTCCCTGAAGATGTTCTCCCTCCGACCGAAGTTCTGTAAGACCCTCTCTCACGGCTCCTCCACCGTGATTCTGGCTACTATCTTGGAGTGTGACCATGTTTTGACCCTGACCAGACTCAAGGTCCCTGACCCAGATATTTGCCTGTCCATGTTCCTCCATATGTGCTGCCTGACTCTGAGTTCTCACCGAGGTCCTCCAGCACTGTGTGTTTTGATCAGAAATTAAATATTTGCTTTAGAGATGGTGGTTATGTTTAGAAATCAGACTGGTGGACCTGAAGGAAATCCTTAGAATTACAGTGCCCTCCATAATGTTTGGGACAAAGACCCATCATTTATTTATTTGCCTCTGTATTCCACAATTTGAGATTTGTAATAGAAAAGATCACATGTGGTTAAAATGCATTTGTACATTTTGGTTTCGCCATGTAGAAATTACAGCTATGTTTATACATAGTCCCCCCATTTCAGGGCACCATAGTGTTTGGGACTCATGGCTTCACAGGCATTTGTAATTGCTCAGGTGGGTTTAATGCAGGTATAAGAGAGCTCTCAGCACCTAGTCTTTCTTCCAGACTTTCCATCACCTTTGGAAACTTTTATTGCTGTTTATCAACATGAGGCCCAAAGTTGTGCCAATGAAAGTCAAAGAAGCCATTATGAGACTGAGAAACAAGAATAAAACTGTTAGAGACACCAGCCAAACCTTAGGCTTACCAAAATCAACTGTTTGGAACATCATTAAGAAGAAAGAGCACTGGTGAGCTTACTAATCGCAAAGGGACTGGCAGGCCAAGGAAGACCTCCACAGCTGATGACAGAAGAATTATCTATAATAAAGAAAAATCCCCAAACACCAGTCCGACAGATCAGAAACACTCTTCAGGAGTCGGGTGTGGATTTGTCAATGACCACTATGCATAAGACTTCATGAACAGGAATACAGAGGCTACACTGCAAGATGCAAACCACTGGTTAACCCCAAACATAGGATGGCCAGGTTACAGTTTGCCAAGAAGTGTAAAGAGAAACCACAGTTCTAGAAAAAGGTCTTGTGGACAGATGAGACGAAGATTAACTTACATCAGAATGATGGCAAGAGTAAAGTATAGGGGCTGTCCCACTGCGACGACCTAATCCGCGAGTTCAGAAGAGTTTGCCCTTGACTCAAACGCGCAGCATGATCGACACGTGGTGCTAGGAGATCCTATGAGGTCACTGGAACTCTCCTTTATGCTCGAGGGAAGTTCTTACATACCTGCGGCCTCTGCTAGGTCGCGGAAAATTTATAGCATGTTGAAAATATTTCTGCGAGTAACATTTGGTCGGCATGGTTCTTTTTAACTTGTAGTGGAGTGGGGTCGCTAATTAGTTACATGCAGTCCAGGGCAGCCGTAGGCAATCTCCTTCGCAGGCCGGGTATTTTAATTGGCTCATTGGGGTTCTCAGGACCAAGGAAAACTGACCGGTAGGTAAAATGCCCGCTAAACTTTATTATACTTCTTAAAAGTGTCTCCCTCTCCCCCCTCCCCATCTCCTCCCCCCCCCCCCCCCCCCCCCCCCCCCCCCCCCCCCCCTCTCCGCACTCTATAAGGGACACTGTGCAGCCGTCTGTTCATAGAGGGTGTGAATTTCAGACGGCGCTCCCCTACTTTCCCTGGCCCCCGCCTTTGCGATGTGTTTGTGTGTGTGTGTGCGGTGGGTCGATCCAGCTCACGGTTTTCCAGGCGAGTGCCCTCGAGCTTGAAGGTCAAAGACACTCTTCTTAACTAGCTAATTAGGTCGCCACAGTGGGACAGCCCCTTATGGAGGAGAGAAGGAACTGCCCAAGATCCAAAGCATACCATCTCATCTGTGAAACAGGGTGGTGGGGGTGTTATGGCCTGGCCATGTATGGCTGCTGAAGGGATTGGCTCACTTATCTTCATTGACGATACAACTGCTGATGGCAGCAGCATAATGAATTCTGAAGTGTATAGACACATCCTATCTGCTCAAGTTCAAATAAATGCCTCATTGGCCAGCATTTCATTCTACAGCAAGACAATGATCCCAAACATACTGTTAAAGGTCAACAAAGGAATATTTCAAAGCTAAAAAATGGTCAATTCTCGAGTGGCGAAGTCAATCACCCGATCTGAACCCAATTGAGCATGCTTTTTATATGTTGAATAGAAAACTTAAGTGAACTAGCCCCCAAAACAAGCATAAGCTAAAGATGGCAGAGCAACACCAGAAAAGACACCCAGCAACGGTGATGTCCACAAATCGCAAACTTCAAGCATTCATTGCATGCAAAGAATATGCAACAAAATAATAAACATGACTACTTTCATTTACATGACATTCCTGTGTCCCAAACATTATGGTGCCCTGAAATGGGGGAGACTAGTCAAGTTTCTTCGTCACATACACATACCAGATGTGCAGTGAAATGAAAAGTGACTATGTATAAACACTGCTGTAATTTCTACACGGTGAAACCAAAATGTATAAAGATGGCCTTTATTAAAATCTGGCAATGTGCCAGATCTGGCACTTTAACCACATGTGATTTTTTTTTTTCTATTCCAAATCTCAAATGGTGGAGTACAGAGGCAAATAAATAAATAAATGATGGGTCTTTGTCCCAAACATTATGGAGGGCACTGTAAATTGTTGTCTGTTTTCCATTTATTTTATTGATGTTAAGGCAGTAATCATGAGCTGCATTCTTTCCCATCTGGTTGTGCCTTTATTAATTATCACCTTATCAGTTGGAATGGAATGCTGAATACATCATTTAGCATTATGATAAAGGATGTCCTTTTATACTCGTGTGACAGTAAGTGTGAAATATTCATGTGTGTGTGTACGTATCTGCGTATTTTTTTTAAATATCCATATTTTATATATAGTATATTCCACACTATATAATATATTATTATCTATATTACTAAAAGTCTGATCTTGACCACTTCCTGTTCTGTATATTGATTATAGAAAAAACACTGCCACTTACGGCCATCTTACTCAGAGTCCCCCCCCCCCCCCTCCGCTACGCAGGACAAGAGGATTTTTCCCATCGATGAAAATTAAAAGTTATTAGTGTTTAAAAAATGTTGAGATTCTCTCTCCTGAAGGCCACGCCCCTTCCGGAGAGACTATAAACCCGGAAGTGTTGAGTGCCTCAGTCAGTCTGCAAGATGGGGGAACGAGAGGATCACATCTCTCAGTCTGAGCTGTGAATAACACTGAACACATGTCTACTAAACTGAGTGGTTTTACTGACCTGTCAGTGCCCTTAATGTGGTTTGAAAATGTAGTTTGGAAATGCTAAAGCTGTGTTGTCTTTGGTTTGGAAATGCTAAAGCTGTGTTTCCTAATTAAAGTTGTCTTGCCTAATTAAAGTCGCCTTACCTTCAATATAATTAAAAGTCTAATCTTGACCACTTCCTGTTTGCGCTTTATATTGATTTTAGAAAAAATGCTACCATGTACGGCTATGATTTTTGGCCATCTTACTCAGAGTCCCCCTGCGCTCATCAGGTGCCGAGGATTTTTCCCATCGATGAAAAATAAAAGAGTTAGTAATTTTTAAATGTTGAGATTCTCTCTCCTGTCAATCACGCCATGAAGGCCACGCCACTTCTGGTGGGAGGGGAGGGACTATAAAATCCAGAAGTGTTGGCGTGGCTCAGTCTCTGCAAGATGGAGGAGGGAGAGGTCACCACTTGCTGTCTTTAGTGGCCTTGCACCCTGCTTGAAATGGTATGAAACTGCACTTGAATTGGTGGCTTGGTGGCCTTGTACCCGGCTTGCAATGGAATTTCAAGGAATAGCCATGAGTCAAACTGCCAGACCACCAGCACAACAGGCTTGACTGAGCTGCCAGCCCAACAATCCATTCGGCCCACAATGTCCATACTAGCCATCTGGAAACCAGTCTCTTCAGCCCACAACACCCATACTAGTGCTCATCAAGAATTGTAAAATTAAACTGCTGCATCAGTCAGTGCCACCTCACAGATGTCCAATCACAATGGATCTCATTTACATATGCCATCAAAATGGGACAGGTCTGGGAGATTGGAACCTTCACGTGGTCCCACTAAAATCAAACTGCTGCATGAGTCAGTGCCATCTCACTGATATCACAATGGGACAGGGGTGGGAGATCTCTCCCCCCTCCCTTCCACCCCTGTGCCTTCTCTC
>NC_045970.1:34980193-35060032 GCF_010909765.2 Amblyraja radiata | reverse complement strand
GGTAGACAATCAGAACCTTTTTTCCCTAGGGTGGGAATGTCCAACGCTGGACGGCATAGGTATAAGGTGCGGGGGGGAAAGTTTAAAGGAGATGTGCGGGGTAAGTTCTTTACACAGTGGTGACCAATGTATTTCCAGAGGTGGTGGTGGAGGCAGATATGATAGTGGTGTTTAAGAGGCTTTTAGATAGGCACATGGAAGTGCAGGGAATAAAGGGATATGGATCATATACAGGCAGATGATATCAGTTTAACTGCATAATGTTCAGCACATATTTGTTGGAGAGGAGGGTCTATGCCAGTATAATGGGCTTCATCTGAACTGTGCATGGACCAAATGTCTGGTGAATTGTATACACAAGAGTTGTCGACTGGGCTTTAAACAGATCAGAGAGGTGGGGGGGGGGGGGGTTCCAATGAGGGGATGATTAAAAAATCCAACAGAAATGAGAGAGGCTGAGGATAGTGAAGGGAAGATAACAGGAAACGGGCAGCACAGTGGCACAGTGGTAGAGTTGACACTTCACAGCACCAGAGATCTGGGCTTGATCCCGACTACGGGTGCTGTCTGTAAAGGAGTTTGTAAGTTCTCCCTGTGACCGCGTGGTTTTCTCTTGTTTCCGCGCTGCATCCCTGAAGACTAAAGTCTCGAGGAAAGAGTAGAAAAGAGAAGCAAAAGAGTGCAGCAGTTGGTGAAGCCTGAACAAGTAAAAGTTACAAAATATCAAAGCTTGAGGCTCTTGATCTGAATGCACAGCATTTGTAACGAGATAGATTAGCTGATGGCACAAACAGCAACAATGATGATGATGATGATGATGATGATGATGATGAAGATGATGATGATGATGATGATGATGAAGATGATGATACTTTATTTTCACATGTACCTAGGCACAGTGACAAACTTTGTTTTTGCATACAATCCAGTAAAATCACATTCTAGATGAGCACAATCGTGGATAAGTTTAAAGGTGCAACGATTGTAATGTAATAGTAGACTTCACTGAGGCAGTACACAAACAGTCACCAAGTTTCTGCGTCAACAAAGTTTCAAAGGTCTTATCTTGGCCTTAAAGGCCCGTTGTCCTGGCGACACCGATCCTCTCCTCGGTCTGCCGCCATCTTGAAATCGGCCCTTTGTCCAGTGTTCACGGAGGTCGACGGCCAACACCCTCCACCCTCCTCACCGGTTCCCCGTCCTTGGGATCGAGCAGGAGACGAGCCTTGGATGACTCCAGGCGGGTTCCCGGTTCTGCGGCGGGTGAGCCGGGCCTGCTGTAGTGGTTTGGAGAGGTCTCACAGAGAGGTTTGCTGGCGCGTGGTTCACTGGGAGCTTTGATCTATGAGCTATCACATGGTTACTGGGTGCCCAGGGTGGGAGCTCAACAGTCCAGGTTGCACCCTACTCCGAACAAATAGACAGAAAGGGAGATGTGATGGAAGGAACTGCAGATGCTGGTTTAATCCGAAGTTGGACACAAAAAGCTTCAGTCTGAAGAAGGGTCTCGACCCAAAACGTCACCCCTTCCTTCTCTCCAGAGATGCTGCCTGCCCCGCTGAGTTACTCCAGCTTTTTGTGTCTATCCAAGGGAAAGGTACTGTTGATCAAGGAAGGTTTCAATGTCGTGTGAACACTGCTATAGACGCAGAGGATGGCCATGTGGAATCACGTCAAGTTGAGTTTATTGTCATAAGCACAAGTATGGTGAGTTACAGCTACATTGAAAATGGAACATGGAACGTGGAACAGCACCGTGCAGGTTCAGGCCCTTCGGCCCACAATGGCTTTTCTGAACATGATGCCAAGTTAATCTCTATCTACATGTGATCTATATCCCTCCATACCATGCATATCCATAATGTATGTATCTAAAAGCCTCATAAACCACTATTATATCTGCCTCTACCACCCCACACCACCCTCCCCCCCCCACCCCACCCCAGCAGCGCATTGCAGGCACCCACCACCCTCCTCTGTGTAAAAGAGATGCCCTGCACATCTCCAGTGGGAGAAAACCAGAGCACCCAGAGAAAACCCACGCGGTCATGGGGCAAACTCATATACAGACGAGCATCCGTAGTCAGGATCGAACCCAGGTCTCTGGCGCTGTAAGGCAGCAACTCCACCACGGCACCCTGAAGCTGAGCAAGTGTTGTTGCTCACAGTCTCAGCGTGTGTGGGAAGCGCACACTTGGATGTGTGCTTGACGTATGCTCTGACTGGTGATTATGTTTTAATTTATGCCAGCTCCTAAGGGCAAGAGCATCATTAATCCTGACTTCCCTGGCATCTGCCACGTTGTGACTTCACATTTGCCGAATGAAAATGAGTCGATCTGCATTCGTACCGTCCTGCGGAACGCGTGGCGTGGCGGGATGGACGTCAGTGGGCAGGGAGAGCGAAAGGTGGCCTGATTGATGCGATGCTGGCGTGGCAAGGAATGAAAGATTCATGAGGTGCAAGAGGAGGAAGGTGTGGTGGTGAATGACAGAAGAGTGTCGGATGCAGACTCTGCTTACATGGAGCAGGCACAGTTGGCCACGACTGAGATTAAGCTGAAGTACAACATATATCTCTGTAAGGAGGAACTGCAGATGCTGGTTTACACCGAAAATAGACACAAAATGCTGGAGTAACTCAGCAGGACAGGCAGCGTCACTGGATAGAACATATATCTATTTTATAATATTAGTTGTGCATCCTTTAAGAATTGTAGTATATAGTTTGAATAGAGCAGCGCAGTGGTGCAGCATTAGAGTTGCTGTCTTACAGTGCTCGAGAACTGGATTTGATCCTGACTAGGGATCTTGTCGGTACGGAGTTTGTACGTTCCCCCTGTGACCTGCATGAGTTTTCGTCCCACACTCCAAAGACGTACAGCTTTGTAGGCTAATTGGCTTGGGAAAATTATAAAATGTCCCCAGTATATGTAGTGTGTTAATGTGCGCGAGAATTGCTGTTCGGCATGGACTCAGTGGGCTGAAGGGCCTGCTTCTGCGCTGCATATCTAAACTAAACTAAACTAAATGAAACTAAAGTAAACTGAACTGCTAATTAATCTCTATATGTTGTTGTAGAAGGTTTAGAAGCGGCCTCTCTCTGCAGGAACCCCATAGGATATGTTACTTTGCACAGTGTAAATTATCCTATAAATAGTCTACCTTTGTAAGTCTGCATAACGAGTTATCTTCTTGTATCTTGATGAGTGAATGCCGCAGGAAATATGCACTGGGTAATTGGTGGCAGGAGTATTTTTGGTTTAGTATTTCTGGTGCTGTAAGGCAGTACCTCTACACCTGTCCCACTGTACCATCCAGTGTTACTGACGTCATTGGGTGATGTTGGATGATATATATTCTCTTTAAAGATAGTGTGGGTGTCACTAATGGGGTAGATGGTAGTTGTATCCTCTGAATAAATTTAGATTCCTTGCTCAGTTTTACTTTGAAACAAATTGACCACTCTTTTTCATTATGTGAAAGCACTCCAAAGGAAGTTTCATTCCTGTCTGTTGCCTTCTCTGCTTTGTACCTGTGTTAACTCATTCTTATGGTACGGACATTATGTTGGAAATAATAAAGCCTGAGCAGACTGGAACAGCCAAAATATTTTATTTTTTGAATGCTTGATATGATGATGATGCGTTATTCTCAAATGGACTTTAGATCTTCGACCGCCAACCTGCGGCCTACACCATCTTGAAGCCACGGTCTCCGGTGGTGAAGCACCGATTCAGGACTTACCTGGACTTACCTTGACTGCACATCTGGACGCTCGCAGCGGCGACTGCGGAGGGTTGTGGTCCCGACCACGGGAAAAAATCGAGGAGGACTGGCCAAACTTTGTGTCTTCCACCACAGTGATGAATGCTGTGGTGGATGTTTGTACTAATTTTTTATTGTGTATTGTGTGTTCTTTTTTTATTGTACCGTTGCTGGCAAATTCATTTCACTGGCACTTTATGTGCAAGTGACGAATAAAACCTGACTTGACTTGACTGACGTACCTAGACACGGTGAAAATCTTTGTTTTGCATTCAACCTTGTAAAATCATACCATAGATAAGGACAATCATAAATAAGAATAAAAGTACAGGTGCACAACCTTTTATCCGAAAGCCTTGGGACCAGACACTTTTCGTAATTCGGAATTTGTCGGCCTTCGGAATGGAAAATTTTTAGCGTAGATTTTAATGGCTGGCTCAGTGGTAGAGTGCTCGGCTCATATCCGCAAGGTCGCGAGTTTGCGCCTTGATCCCGGCAGTTCCTCGGTCGCGAGCTTGAGTCTTCAATGTAGTTTTTTCTTGCAGAATAAATGTCTGTATGAAATGCAGTGTGTTGAATGAATTCCTGAATTTGTAAATGTGACCGCAGCATTGAATCACCTCTCGCACTCATGTCACCCTAGCGGGGCTACATGCCCTTAGGCGGCCTAAGGCGACATTTTCACACTCTTATATCCGTGTGCAGCAGAGGCGACGTGTGTTTGGCGCCAAACGTGAGCTTTGGCGTGCCATGTTTAGCGCTAAACGTGAGCTTTGGTGAGCTTTGGTGTGCAGACGACATCCTGGAAAAAATGTCCGGTTTCTTCCAGGTAGGCGATATACCCTCCCGGGCAATATACCCTCCACTTCTCTTTTATGAAGGGGATTTAGTTCCCCTTTCTTCCAGGACCGACCAGAGGTTCCGCTGTCACCTCTGCGGGCCGCCCTCGGTGAACGTTTTCAAGGACCGAAAAAATGTCCGCTATTCGGAGGTTTTCGTTATTTGGATCTTCGGCTAAAAGGTTGTGCACCTGTACTACAATTGTTGTGGGATAGTAGATTTCACTGAGACAGTACGCAAAGAGCTGCCATGTTTCTGGTGCCAACAAAGTTTCAAAGTAAAGGCCCGTTGTCCTGGCGACACCGATCCACTGCTCTGTCTGCCGCCATCTTGAAAACGTTGCGTTGTCCAGTTTCTGCCGCTGTTGCCGCCATCCTCACCCGTTTCCGGTCCTCGGACGACTCAAGGTGGGTTGCCGGTTCCACGCCAGGTGGGCGAGACCCGCTATCGAGGTATGGCTGCGGCTCACCGGGAACTTCAGCCGGCCCGCGCAACTCACCAGGAGCTTGATATATACATACATACAGTACATATGAAATATTACAAATTAGCAGCAGGAGTCAACCATTCAGCCCTCAAGAGTCCAGTCAAGAGTGTTTAATTGTCATATGTACTTAAATGGAAGAATGAGATTCTTACTTGCTGCAGCACAATAGGTTTGTAAACACAATACACAATAGATAACACGGCGGGACAGGCAGCATCTTTGGAGAGAAGGAATGGGTGACGTTTCAGATCAGGACCCTTCTTCCTACACAATCAGTGTCCTCACAGCTGCTCATTACATGAAGATTGTGGCTGATCTAATGCAACCTTAACTCTACCCATGTTAACCGTTCATCTCTAGTGTATTCTTTCCCCATTCTAACCCCATCTTAAAAATGGTCAAATACTCTGCTTCAAGTGGGCGGTACAGTAACGCGGTGGTAGCGTTGCTGTCTTGCAGCGCTAGAGACCTGGGTTCGAACTTGACCTCAGGTGCTATCTACATGGAGTTTCTACGTTCTCTCTGTGGGTATTCTCCAGATGCTCCGGTTTCCAATGTAGGAAAGAACTGCAGATGCTGGTTTAAATCAAACGTAGACAGGAAATGCTGGAGTAACTCAGCGGGTCAGGCACAGCAACTCTGGAGAGAAGGAATGGGTGACGTTTCGTGTCGAGACCCTTCTTCAGACTGATGTCAGGGGAGTGGGTGGGACAGAGATAGAATGTAGTCGGAGACAGTAAGACTGG
Source organism: Amblyraja radiata (assembly GCF_010909765.2). NCBI lineage: Eukaryota > Metazoa > Chordata > Chondrichthyes > Rajiformes > Rajidae > Amblyraja > Amblyraja radiata. Next base: position 35,054,192 of record NC_045970.1, on the reverse strand, counting down.
TGGGAGAGGGGATGGAGAGAGATGGAAAGCAAGGGCTATTAGAAGTTAGAGAAGTCAATGTTCATACCGCTGGGGTGTAAGCTACCCAAGCGAAATATGAGGTGCTGTTCCTCCAATTTGCACTGGGCCTCACTCTGACAATGGAGGCCCAGAACAGAAAGGTCAGATTGGGAATGGGATAGGGAGTTAAAGTGCTGAGCAATGGGGAGATCAGATAGGTTAATGCGGACTTAACGGAGGTGTTCAGTGAAAGGATTGCCGAGCTTGCACTTGGTCTCGCCGATGTACAGGAGTTGATACCTGGAACAGCAGATACAGTAGATGAGGTTGGAGGAGGTGCAAGTGAACTTCTGCCCCATCTGGAAAGACTGTTGAGGTCCTTGGATGGAGTCAAGGGGGGAGGTAAAGGGGCAGGTGTTGCATCTCCTGCGGTTGCAGGGGAAAGTACCTGGGGAAGGGACGAGTTGACCAAGGAGTCGCGGAGGGAACGGTCTCTGTGGAAAGCAGAAAGGGGTGGAGATGGGAAGAAGTGGCCAGTAGACGGATCACATTGGAGGTGACGAAAATGTTGGAGGATTATATGTAGGTATGTTGCAAAGCCTACCTGAAGCGTCGCTGAAAATCTGTCCCAGCCCGTGTGCGTGATTTTGGCGCCGTTTAGAGGGGGGCGGGTTTAAAACGCAATTTTCCCTAGGCTGTTCAAATCGAGGTTTGTCAGCCTAGTTAATTATTAACGAAAAATCGCTGGAAGATTTTGTAGCTGGAGCTATTTTTAGTTTTAAGGGCTTTCTTTACTTGTTATAGTAGGTTAAAAATTAACCTCTAAACCCCCGACCGCCGACAACGGGTCGGATCTCATACAGGGGAAAACGGAAGGTAGGCTGTTTATTTTTAGGTTAAAAAGGACTTCTTAAGATCCCTTTATACAAAGTTTAATGTTGCGAGTAGCTCATTTGGGCCCCATTATATCCCGCAGTATTTTTCTGGGCATTTGAGGGCACAAATCTAGCGCAATGTGAACGTTCTAAACCAGCGCGTTCACAGGAACCCACTAGAAAGCTGATTTAAATGGACTTTAATTTACAGCAATTGAACACTAAATTCCTTCCATTTGGCCTATAAATTAATGTAAATGAGATTTATAAATCATGTTTTATTGTGAATTAGTTGTGAATATTATTTGGACACTTAGGCTATTTAAAAATGTTAATCATTTATTAAGAAATGGATAGATGTTTAGATCTAGTAATTGAAGTCTGAAATTAGCTACAATTGGGTAACGAACTAATTATATGCTTTAATTTCAGGTCATCCAAGTAAGATTATTTTATATTTGTTTAAGAATGCTTCAATCTATGATAACTGAAAATTTCATTCAGTTCTCTTAATTTTTAAGAAAGTTATGGGCTTTTGACTGTCCACGATCACAGCTTTTTTGTTATGTCCATAGAAAATCAATAGGGAACAAGATGCTAATTTCCGAGTATGAAAATGGCCATAACGTTTTAAATACTTGAGATATGAAAGTGAATTAGGTGTCAAATTAAACTTCTTTTTATGCTTTATCTGATGGGATAAATTGCAGACTTGATTTTTTAAATCTCAAAATGTTGTAACATTGCTATTATATGCTGTGTGCGATGGCTGATGGGGTGGATGATGAGGACAAGGGGGACTCTGTCCTTGTTATGAATGGGGGGAGGCAGAGCAAGAGTGGAGCTGCGGGATATCGAGGGGACCCTAGTGAGAGTCTCATCTATAATGGAAGAGGGGAACCCCCATTTCCTAAAGAATGAGGACATCTCTGGTTTCCTCCCACATTTCAAAACACATGCGGGTTTGTAGGTTAAATGGCCTCTGAAAATTGCCCCTAGTGTATAGCACATAGAACTAGAATGAACAGGTGATCGATGGTCTGTGTGGACTCGGTGGCCAGAAGGCCTGTTTCTTCACTGTATTTCACTCTAAACTAAACTAAACTAAACTAAACTAAACTAAACTAAACTAAACTAAACTAAACTAAACTAAACTAAACTAAACTAAACTAAACTAAACTAAACTAAACTAAACTAAACTAAACTTCCCTTTGAGGATAAGTATTCCAACGGGTGCTGTCTGTAAAAAAATAGTTTTTTTAAACCATAGAGTAAAACACAAAGTGCTGGAGGAACTCAGAGGATCAGGGAGCATCTGGAGGGAAAATGGACAGCAATGTTATGGTCGGTATCTTCTTCAGACTGGAAGTTTGTGAGATTTGTTTCTAGAAGTTGGTTTGTGTGTACATTAGGGTTAAGGGTAGCGAGGGCAGTGTCGAATCCTGGCCATGTTAGTAGATGAAATGGAACATGCGACATTGAATTTCCCAGACAGGAGACGTAGGCTACCTCAGGGGGCGACACACAATATCATATAAGCCTGTTCCTGAACCACATTTTCCCAATGATCACTCGTTGGTTTTTCTCTGCAGGCCTTGGGTGATTAATCTGTACGTAAGTGGTTTCCCCTGGCAACGGGTGCCCTTACAAGTTAAATGACAAAGTAAAGCTCAAAGGCTAACGTCGTAGTCACAGGAAAGCAAGCAAACAAAACATACGACAATTTGCTAATGGTGAACGGGGAGAGAGCCAGCGGCCGATCCCGCTGCATATAAATGCCACGGCCCGACTCAGCAAGACAGGGTTACTCACACTGAACAAATGATAGTGGTATGAATGTGTCAGCTGCCTCTCAGTCGGTAGCTGCTGTGTGTCCTGACTCACAGGAAATGCTTTCAAGTTCTACTGCAGGGGCTTAAATAATTATTCACGTATTGTATTTTTGATTATTATATATATTCATGTTCATAAGCTTTAGGAGCAGAATTAGGCCAATTGGGCCCATCACGTCTACTCCACCATTCATTCATGGCTGATCTCTCATTCCCACTCAACCCCATTCTCCTGCCATCTCCCCATAATCCCTGACACCCTTATTAATCACGAATCTGTCAACCTCTCCTTGAAAATATCTATTAACAGACTTCACAGACGTCTGTGGCAATAAATTCCACTGATTCATCTGGCTAAAGAAATTATAATGCTTCTCCTTTCTAAAGGTAGGCCATTTTATCCTGAGGCTGTGGCCTCTGTTCCTAGACTATCCCACTACTGGAAACATCCTCTCCACATCCACTCTCTCCAGACCTTTCACTATATTATCTGTCTGTTATTACGTATACATATCTGTTAAACTGCAGAAAGTAAGGAGTTTTTTGTTCCGTTGTTAGTACTTAATGACTTTCAAACACTCTTGACTCTCTTCACTCTTGACTCTTGCTTTGTCACAGCGATCCATTGATCCTCAAACACCATGGTGGACTATGCTTTCTTTTTAACCTCTGCTGGAAACACTGCAAGAACCTGTTAAGACTTTTAGATTTCAGACTTTAGAGATACAGTGCAGAAACAGGCCCTTCTGCCCACCATGGTGACCAGCAGAATTAGAAGCCTGCGGTGACCAGCGATCACCCCTGTTTTAGCGCTATCCTACACACTAGGGACAATTTACAATTTTACCAAAGCCAATTAACCTACACATCTGTACTTCAATGGATTGTGGGAAGAAGCCAGAGCACCCGAAGAAAATCCATGCGGTCACATGGAGAACGTACAAACTCTGTACCGACGGCACCCGTAGTCAGCATCGAACCTGGGTCTCTGGTGCTGTAAGGCAGCAACTCAACTGCATTATCCTGTGGCACAGCTCTGGGATTCTTTACATTCTGTCTGCTGATTTAATGTTCACCATTCTCAGAGGAAACCATTCCCATTGTGCCAGACCGTGGAAAGATAAACTACATTAAGAATAATACTGCCGCAACAAGTCTTGTGTGTGACTTATTCTGTAGTAAAATTTACACGAGATCCCCTGATGAACTGCGCTACAATACTGAGAACTATGGTCTGCACTCTGTACCGTCCCCTCTGCTCTATCTATTGTACTTGAATTTGATTTGATTGTATTTATGTATAGTGTTATCTGATCTGATCCCACAGCAAAGCTTCTCTCACCACAGAGACCCACACCACCCTGGCCACGCTCTCATTTCACTCCTGCCGTCGGGAGGGAGATATAGGAGCCTGAAAACTATAACGTCCAGGTTCACGAGCAGCTTCTTCCCTACAACCATCAGGCTATTAAACATGTGTAGGAAGGAACTGCAGGTGCTGGTTCATACCGAAGAAAGATGCAAAATGCTAGAGTAACTCGAGTAATATTTTCTATTGTCTATTGGGGTACTGATTGGGGATGATCAGCCATGAGCACATTGAATGGCGGTGCTGGCTCGAAGGGCTGAATGGCCTACTCCTGCACCTATTGTCTATTGCCTATAACTCAGAGAGTTAGGCAGCATCTCTGATGAAAAGGGATAGGTTACATTTTGTCTCGGAACCCTTCTTCAGACTGCTCAGTCTGGAGAAGAGTTCTGACTCGTTACATCACCTATTCCTTTTGGCCAGCGATGTTGCCTGACCCGCTGAGTTACTCTAGCATTTTGTGTCTATCCTCAGGCTATTAAACACTACAAACTGCAAATAGGCTCCAAACTATATAGGCTTGAGGGCATTATTTTTGTCTTTGCACTATTATCGTTTATTTATTTGTCTGTTTTTTTCTTTACTATGGGTTTTACGGAGTACTATTTTACATATCAGTTGTGCTGCTGCAAGTAAGAATTTCATTGTTCTGTTTCAGGAACATATCAGAATGAAACACTCTTGAATCTTGACGTCCTCTTCTTTACAATAACAAACAAAAACCTAAGCCCTTATGTGGGAGAGAGTTGGAAAGAATTTGATTTTGTGATAGAGAAATGCAAAAGGATTGGGGGAAGCTCTCGAGTCTGCAGTTGAATTCAATGAAATCACCACTGGCAAAATGCTTAATTATTCACAATGTTAGCAAGAAGACGTCTAGAAATAGAAGTAAAGATAGTGGAACAAAATGTTGGATATTGGAATAGCATATTGGAAAAAAATGTACAAAATGTAACTAAACTTAAGCCGAAAACTAATGCAACTATAGATAGGCACAAAATGTTCGAGTAACTCAACGGGTCAGACAACAGATTGGCAGATTCTTGATTAGTCCGGGTGTCAGGGGTTATGCGGATAAAGCAGGTGAATGGGATTGAGAGGGAAAGATAGATCAGCCATGATTGAATGGTGGAGTAGACTTGATGGGCCGAATGGCCTAATTCTGCTTCTATAATTAATGAAATTTTGAACTTATGACAGCAGGAGTCTGGAGTAAATGGATAGGTGACGTTTCAGGTCAGGATCCTTCTTCAGACTAATTGTAGGGTGGGGCGGAGGGGGACTGGAAGCAAGAAAAAAACAGGAAAATCATGGCCGACAATTGGGCTTGGCCATCGTCTACTCCACCAGTCAATCATGGCTGATCTATCTTGCCCTCTCAACCCAATTCCCCTGCCTATTTGTGTCTACCTGCAGTTCCTTCCTACACATTAACTTCGATTCTCTTTCGACAGTGGTTGTCTGAAGAGCTGAGTGGGCCTGGCATTCTCTGTTTCCATTACAATTTAGGGATCCGTGCCAAACCAGGCATTGTTTTCTGCGAAAGTCTAAAATACCAAAAATGTGCAGAGAAGGTTTGTAGCTATTGCAATGCTCAGGCACAAGTAATCTATCACCTCCCACATGCTAATTTACAAAGTCATTTTCACTCAGAACAAATGTGTGTGGAGCAAAAGTGATGTTTTAATTCCAAAGGCCTTCAGACGATACATGTGAATAGGCTGACAATCAAGCAGAATCTTCCAAAAATCTCGGTCCACCGAGTCCATGCTGACCAGTGATCCCTGCACACCAACACTATCCTATCCACACTGGGGACAATTTACAATTTTACCAAGCCAATTAACCTACAAACCTGTATGTCCTTCGAGTGTGGGAGGAAACCGGAGCATCGGGAGAAAACCCATGCAGGTCATGTACAAACTCCATACAGACAGCGCACATAGTCGGGATCGAACCCGAGTCTCTGGCGCTGTAAGGCAGCAACTTTACCGCTGCGCCACCGTGCCACTGTGCTACCCAAGTTGTGCAGAACAAATGTTCAATTGAGCAGCCTTTCCCTCTCACTTGGAAATGCAAGCAACAGGAGGTAGGAGTGGGCTCTCTACCCTTTGAGTCCATGCCCTACACACTATGGGCCATTCATAGAGGCCTATTCATCTATAAACTCGGACGTCTTTGGAATGAATGAAAAAACATCTTCCAGATCCCCAACTAGTCTCTGCTATTCGAAGGAGAACAATCCCAGCCACTCCAGTCACCTCCTCAATTGTATACCATTTTTCCAATTTTCTGGCGTTCCATTAATTTTCCAGCATGTAAAATATCCAATTTCAACAATTGTTAATGGTTCTCCGAAAGTTGTCTTGACTGATATACCTCAAACAAGATCACTATCATACCAAGATAGACACAAAATGCCCGAGTAACTCAGCGGGTCAGGCAGCATCTCTGGAGAAAAGGAACAGATCCTTCATCAGACTGAATCAACACTGACTTCATCTGTCTGAGGAAGGGTCTCGACCCGAAACCTCACCTATTCCTTTTCTCCAGAGATGCTGCCTGACCCGTTGAGTTACTCAGGCATCTTGTATCTGTCTTTAGTGTAAACCAATACCTGCAATTCCATACTACACTCACCATCATAACAATCCAACCATCAGCCCATTGAAAGACCCCCTCACCTGCATTCATCTATCACTCACTAGGCTTTGTCCTGCCCCTCCTCTCTCCAGTTCTCTTACCCCACCCTCCCACCCCCACCACTATCAGTCTGAAGAAGGGTCCCGACCTGAAACGTCACCTGTCCGTGTTCGCCAGGGACGCCGCCTGAACTGCCGAGCTAATCCAGCACTTTGCATCTTTTCTCTGTAAACCAGCATTGTTTCCACCACCATCACAATACTATTTGCAGGATTTTGCTTTACACATCACTGCCTGTGCACATCCAATTCTACAACAATGGGTATTAAACTTCGAATGCGCTACATAAAATGTGATAAGCTCTACATAAATCCATGTTCTTTTTCACCGAATTAAATGTGAGCGAATATTGAAATCTGATTTGGATACAGGATTCATAGCAGCTACATCTAATAATCTAATATAACTTGGGATGGTGGATTCTTGGCAGGGGTAATTTCAAATTAATCAGATATTACTTTTGGGAAACTTGGGGAATAAAAACACAGGCTTATTGTTATTTAGTTCAGTGGTGAATTTTCGTTGGTGAGCCTCCAGGTACATAATGTTGACTCAGTTCTCAGAGCTTATTAGTTCTGTGATTGTTCAACACATCTGATCTTTGAAATGAATAATATGTTCAGAATCCCTTGCAGTCAATTGACTTTCAGCCTTCCGTTTCTCTTTAATCTCCTGCAGCCCTCTGAGATATCGGCACTTCTGCATCTGGTGGGATAGTCCATCTTACAAATGTAAACACTCCATTCTTGCCGGCCTTAACTTCAAGCTCTGAGATTTCCTCTTAAGGTTTTCGAATCTCTTCTTTCTCTCCTAAGACGAAACCACTCTTGTTGAGGCAGTCCTATGAAACACCTCGGGTGGTGCGGTGGGTGCAGCGGGTAGAGCTGCTGCCTCACAGTGCCAGAGAGGCAGGTTCGATCCTGATCTTGGGTGCTGTCTGTGTGGAGTTTGCACGTTCTCCCTGTGACTGAAAGGGTTTCCTCCGGGTCCTCCCACATCCCAAAGATGTGCTGGTTTGTAGGCTAATTGGCTTCTGCAAATTGTCCCTCGTGTGTAGGGAGCAGATGAGAAAGTGGGATAACATTGAACTAGTGTGAATGGGTGATTGATGGTTGGTGTGGACTCAGTGGGAAGAAAGCTTGTTTCCAAGCTCCCGGCCTCTGGTGATGGGGGGAGGGGCAGGGGCCGCCACCGGGTCTTGCGTTCGGCCGCGGCCCTCTGGGAGCTGGAAGCAGAATCGAATGAGAGATAGATGATGGTGAAGATCGGCACAAAATGCTGGAGTAACTCAGCGGGCCAGGCAGCATCTGTGGAGAAAAGGAATGGGCGGTGTTTCGGGACGAGACCCTTCTTCAGACGATGATGAGTAGCAGGAAATTGATGGGGGAGTGCAGATATGTGTCAGCTCAACTGAATGGCCTGTCTCTGTACGTAGTGCAAAAGGAGGCGTGAAGAAATAGGGTGAAGGCATTTGTAACTTCCATATCTTCCCCCGGAGAGAAACACGTGCTCAACAAACGAGGATCTCAGTGCCCCTTAGGAACTGCTGAAACCTATAATGATTCTGATCGAGCTACAGATGCAGTGACCTGGTTCGATCCCGAACTTGGTGCAGTTTGTGCTGAGTTTCATTGTGATACTCGTGTTTCCTCCAATATCACAAAGGTATGATGGGAGGTTAATTAGCTGCTGTAAATTGCCCCAGTTGTAGGTGAGTGGCTGGGAGAATTTGAAGAAAATTGATGGGGTTTATGAATAAGAATAGGTTGCAGACTAAAGGAATTGCCCCGAGTGCTGTATAGACTTCTACATTGTAATAAACTAGGAGCCCAGTTGTGACACGCCCATTTCCCATTCATTGACATCCTGTAGTGTGTTTGGGACTAGTGGTGTTATGACTGTTGGAGTTCATAAGTTCAAAATTTCATAGGTTCTAGGAGCAGAATTAGGCCATTCGTCCCACCAAGTCTACTCCGCCATTCAATCATGGCTGATCTATCTTTCCCTCTCAACTCCATTTTCTTGCCTTCTCCCCATAACCCCTGACACCCGTACTGAACACGAATCTGTCAATCTCCGCTTTGAAAATATCCTTTTCTTCACATATCCTTGGTCTCCACAGTCTGAGTCAATGAATTCCACAGATTCATCACCCTCTGACGAAAGAAATTCCTCCTCACCTCCTTTCCAAAGGTACGTCCTTTTATTCTGAGACCATGGCCTCTGGTCCTGGACTCTCCCACTAGTGGAAACATCCTCTCTATCCTGGAGTGTCTGTGTCTGGGTATGTGTGTGCATGTGCGTGTGTGCATGTGTGTGTGTGTGCGTGTGTGCGCGTGCGTGAGTGCGTGTGCGGGTGTGGGTGTGCCTGTGCGTGTGGGTGTGTGCGTGTGCGGGTGTGCGGGTGCGGGTGTGGGTGTGTGCCTGTGCGTGTGTATGTGTGTGCGCGCGTGCGTGTGTGCATGTGTGCATGTGCGTGTGTGCGTGTGTGCGCTTGCGTGTGTGCATGTGCATGTGGGTGTGTGCGTGTGTGTGTGTGTGTGCGTGTGTGCGTGTGTGCAGGCATATGAGATCAGTTTCACATGGCATCATGTTCGGCACAGACATTGTGGGCCAAAGAGCCTGTTACTGTGGCTGTTCTGTTCTGTGTTCTATGTTTCATGCAATGGAAACACTTGCTTTAACCTGTCTCAACTCCAGGAACTGATAATCCATCTATAAATGGATGATTTTAAGGATGGTATGGTATTTGTATTTTAAATAAATCCAAGGGTGAACCAAGCTAGGGGTCGTTAATTGTTCTTAGGCCCAGTAGTGTGCTGATGCATATCGCAGAGCAATTAAGAGTCAACCACATTGGGGGTTGATGCTGGCACATGTAACTGGGTCCTGAACTTTCTATCACAACGGCAGCAGACAGTCAGGGTGGGCAGTAGGACATCAAAAACCATAGCCGTGAGCACTGGCTCGCCACAAGGCTGTGTCCTAAGCCCCCTGCTGTTTAGTCTGCTTACACACGACTGTACTGCTAGACTCAACAACAACTTCATCAACAAGTTCGCTGATGACACAACAGTGGTGGGTCTCATCAGTGACAATGATGAGTCGGCGTACAGGATGGAGGTGGAGCTGCTCACAGGATGGTGCAAATCCCACAACCTCATTCTCAACGTGGGAAAAACTAAGGAGATGGTGGTTGACTTCAGGAGGGCGGGAAAACAACACCATACACCTCTGCACATCGATGGAGCTGATGTGGAAAGGGTCAGCAGCGTGAAGTTCCTAGGACTCCACCTGTCAGATGGCCTGATGTCCACAACCAACACCACAGCACTGGTCAAGAGAGCCCAGCAGCGACTACACCCTCTCCGAAGACTACGTAAAGCAGGTCTCCCCACTACACACCTACGAACTTTTTATAGGGGGACAATTGAGAGCACATTAACCAACGGCATCACTTCCTGGTTCGGGAGCTGCAAAGCGTACGAACGGCACCAACTTGACAGGATTGTGAAGACCGCCAGCAGGATTATTGGTGCTCCACTCCCTTTCTTGCTGGACATATACAGGAAGAGATGTATCAACAGAGCCATCTCCATCATCAAAGACCCCTACCACCCATCGCATCACATATTCTCCATCCTGCCATCTGGGAAGAGGTACAGGAGCATTAGCTGCAAAACCAGCAGGATGCTCCTCAGCTTCTTCCCGCAGGCTATAAGACTGTTAAACGGACTTTGCCCCCTGCCAAAGTATCGCACACCAACCACCAACCTGGACAGAGCCACTGTCGTGCCGCTGCCGATCGGAACGCCTGTTGATGTTTAGTTGAGAGTAGTGTTAAACTTGTTCATGATATATGTATTTTTATTTCTATTTATTTATTTTTTACTGCACACTGAATGGACACTGGTTTGAGTAACGTTTTTTTGTTTCCTCTGGGTATGCGAGTACTCAGGAAAATAACAATAAAGATATACAATACAATACAACAATACAATGTGTCAGGAGTCACCTATAGACCAGACAGCCTGAGGAAAGGTCCCGACTTGAAACATCGCCGGTCCATTCCCTCTGCTGATGCTGCCTGACCCGTTGAGTTACTTCAACATTTAACGTTGAAAGCAGAAATTTCCCCCCGCTGAACAGCATCAGTAAATCAGATGGACTTTTGCAACAGTCAGCTCTGAACATTGCTGATATTTGCTTCGTATTCCTAACTCATTCAAATCATGCAATTTAACCTACCCAACTGCACTGGTAGGATTTGAATTCATGCTATAAGACATTTAGCCCAGGATAGACACAAAATTCTGGCGCAACTCAGCGGGACAGGCAGCATCTCTGGAGAGAAGGAATAGGTGACATTGTAGCATGACTCTTCTTAAGACTGATCTCGAAGGGTCTCGACCCGAAACGTCACCCATTACTTCTCCCCAGAGATGCTGCTTGTCCCGCTGAGTTACTCCAGCATTTTGTGTCTGTCTCCGATTTAAACCAGCATCTGCAGTTCCTTCATACACATTTTTCTAGGCTGCTGGATAACTAGCCTAATAACTAAACTACCCATGTTTTGTTTAATTCAAAAGGAAGTTGAAGCTATGATATGTATCTATGTGTCCACTATCAGTCCACACAGCTCCCCTGATCAGAATTCCACTTTTGTTGCTCTTTGTACGACTTTTCACTAAAGCAATGTGTATTTAATCTTGGAGGGTTATGTTTCGATATCATTGCACTCAGCACTTTTCCCCCACTCCAACATAACTGGTTGAGGACCTTCAGGAAGCATGGTGGAGTACATGCCCCAATCAGCATCAATGAAGCCGAAGTGGAAATGGTTGATGGCTTCCAGTTCCTTGGTGTTAATATTACCAATGATCTGTCATTGACCGACTACATTGATGCGATGACCTAGAAGGCACACCGACGCATCTACTTCCTGAGGCGACTAAGGTATTTCGGCATGTCTCCAATGACTCTTACAGACTTCTACAGATGCACCACAGAAAGCATACTGTCAGTTTGCATCACAGCTTTGTTTGGGAACAGCTCTACGCAAGACCGCACAAATTTGCAGAGAGTTGTCGATGTAGCCCAGACGTCCACTATTGACTCCATCTACGCTTCACGTTGCCTCGGAAAAGCAGCCAACATAATCAAAGTCTTGTCCCACCCCGGTCATTCCTTCTTCTCCCATCAGGCAGGAGGTACAGAAGCTTGAAAGCGTGCACCACCAGTCTCAGAAACAGCTTCATCCCTTCTTATATCAGGCTTGCGAACGGTCCTTGTATAAGCTAGAATACTGCTCGATCCACCTCCACCCCATTGTGGACATGGGACTTCGTCTATGGAAATAAAGTCCTACAATGCTGAGAAGTATGGTCTGCATTCTGTATCTTTCTCTTTGATCTATATATTGTACAAGTATGACGATTGCATCTATATATGGCATATCTGATCGATTTTCACTGTTTCTGTGACAATAATAAACCTAAATCCAAACCTACACAAATACCTGCAGAAACCCCAACCTGCATATTCAATCATTAAACATCAAGGAAATTTGGAACTAGTCACATAAGTTCATAAGCCATAGATGCAGAAGTAGGCAATTCGACCCAACAAATCTATTCAGTGGTTCAATCACGGCTGATCCATCTTTCCCTCGCAACTCCATTCTCCTGCCTTCTCCCCATAACCCATGACACCTGCTGCCGAGAGGACAAAGAAGGATCATTGGGACTATATTGAACACTTTGTAACTTTGTAGATGTCCTATGCATGGTAACTCTTTCCATACTTTGTGTATGGTTTGCAAAACAAAGAATTTCACTGTCACCTATAATAACAAAGTATTATTCATTCATTCAAAACAATACAATACAATAATACTTTATTAGCCAAGCATGTATTGCAACATACGAGGAATTTCATTTGGCTAGTCAGACATACAAATAAAAAGCAACAGAACACACAAAACACATTTTAACATAAACATCCACCACAGTGACTCCTCCACATTCCTCACTGTGATGGAAGGCGAAAAAAAGTTCAATCTCTTCCCTTCTTCCGCGGTCGGGGGCCTTGAGCATTCCATTGATGGGACGATCTTACGCCCTCGCGTCGGCGATCGGACACCGGGTCGGAGCTTGTCGAACCTTCTGCGTCGTTGGAGCTCCCGACATCTACGGTCTCTATCCGAGACTGTGAGCTCTCGATGGTAAAGTCCGCAGGCCGCGGTTGGAGCGATCCCAGGCAAGGGATCGGCTCCGATGATAAGTCCACGCCCCACGGTGGGGTTCAAAGTCAGTCCCGAGTGAGGCCTCTAGCTCCAAGATGTTAGGCCGCAGAGCGACCGGAGACATGACCCAGAAAACAATCGCATATCTGGCAGGGTCACAGTTAGGAAGGGCAATGGGCAGAGGCAGGGACTGGTGAGTACCCCGGTGGCTGTACACCTTGAAAATAAGTACTCATGTTTGAGTAAGGGTGGGGGAGACAGCCTACCTGGGGGCAGCGACAGCGGCCGGGCCTCTGGCACAAAGACCGGTCCTGTTGCTCAGAAGGGTAAGGAAAAAAAGAGGAGGGCAATTGTAATAGGGGACTCTATAGTCAGGGGGTCGGATAGGCGATTCTGTGGACGTAGACAGGAGACCCGGATGGTAGTTTGCCTCCCTGGTGCCAGGGTCAGGGATGTGTCTGAACGTGTCCAAGAAATCCTGAAATGGGAGGGAGAGGAGCCTGAGGTTGTGGTACATATAGGTACCAACGACATAGGTAAAAAAAGAGAAGAGGTCCTGAAAGAAGAATTTAGGGAGTTACGTAGAGAGTTAAGGAGAAGGACCGCAAAGGTAACAATCTCAGGATTACTGCCTGTGCCACGCGACAGTGAGAGTAGGAATGGAGCGAGGTGGATAATAAATGCGTGGATGAGGGACTGGTGCAGTGGGTATGGATTCAAGTTTCTGGATCATTGGGATCTCTTTTGGGGAAGGTGCGACCTGTACAGAAAGGACGGGTTGCACTTGAACTCGAGGGGGACCAATATCCTGGCGGGGAGATTTGCAAAGGCTACTGGGGAGACTTTAAACTAGTATGGTTGGGGGGAGGGACTCGAATTGGGAAAGCTAGCAGTCAGTGTGTAAGGCAGGAGGCAGAGAATGGTAGCACTCTGACCCAAAATGTAGGGGAGAGAGAAGAAAAAGACAATAAACAGAGAATAAGAGAGGGTGGGTTTCTTAAATGTGTATATTTTAATGCTAGGAGCATTGTAAGAAAGGTGGATGAACTTAGAGCCTGGATTGACACCTGGAAGTATGATGTTGTGGCGATCAGTGAAACATGGTTGCAGGAGGGCTGTGATTGGAAACTAAATATTCCAGGATTTCGTTGCTTCTGGTGTGATAGAATTGGAGGGGCAAGAGGTGGAGGTGTTGCATTGCTTATCAGGGAAGATATTACAGCAGTGCTTTGGCAGGATAGATTAGAGGGCTCGTCTAGGGAGGCTATTTGGGTGGAACTGAGAAATGGGAAAGGGGTAGCAACACTTAAAGGGGTGTATTATAGACCGCCAAATGGGGAGCGAGAATTGGAAGAGCAAATATGTAAGGAGATTGCAGATATTAGTAGTAAGCACAAGGTAGTGATTGTGGGAGATTTCAATTTTCCACACATAGACTGGGAAACACATTCTGTAAATGGGCTGGATGGGTTGGAGTTTGTAAAATGTGTGCAGGATAGTTTTTTGCAGCAATACATAGAAGTACCTACTAGAGAAGGGGCGGTGCTGGACCTCCTGTTAGGAAATTAGACGGGTCAGGTGGCAGAGGTATGCATTGGGGAACAGTTCGGGACCAGTGATCACAATACCATTAGTTTTAATATAGTTATGGAGAGGGTCAGAACTGGACCTAGGGTTGAGATTTTTGATTGGAGAAAGGCTAACTTTGAGGAGATGCGAAAGGATTTAAAAGGAGTAAATTGGGACAGTTTGTTTTCTGGGAAAGATGTGGAAGAGAAATGGAGGACATTTAAAGGTGAAATTTTAAGAGTACAGAATCTTTATGTCCCTATTCGGTTGAAAGGAAATAGTAAAAATTGGAAAGAGCCATGGTTTTCAAGGGAAATTGGACACTTGGTTCGGAAAAAGAGAGAGATCTACAATAATTATAGGCAGCATGGAGTAAATGAGGTGCTTGAGGAGAATAAAGAATGTAAAAAGAATCTTAAGAAAGAAATTAGAAAAGCTAAAAGAAGATATGAGGTTGCTTTGGCAAGTAAGGTGAAAGTAAATCCAAAGGGTTTCTACAGCTATATTAATAGCAAAAGGATAACGAGGGATAAAGTTGGTCCATTAGAGAGTCAGAGTAGACAGCTATCTGCAGAGCCAAAAGAGATGGGGGAGATATTGAACAATTTCTTTTCTTCAGTATTCACCAAGGAGAAGGATATTGAATTATGTGAGGTAAGGGAAACAAGTAGAGTAGCTATGGAAACTATGAGGATCAAAGAAGAGGAAGTACTGACACTTTTGAGAAATATAAAAGTGGATAAGTCTCCAGGTCCGGACAGGATATTCCCTAGGACATTGAGGGAAGTTAGTGTAGAAATAGCAGGGGCTATGACAGAAATATTTCAAATGTCATTAGAAACGGGAATAGTGCCGGAGGATTGGCGTACTGCGCATGTTGTTCCATTGTTTAAAAAGGGGTCTAAGAGTAAACCTAGCAATTATAGACCTGTTAGTTTGACGTCAGTGGTGGGCAAATTAATGGAAAGGATACTTAGAGATAATATATATAAGCATCTGGATAAACAGGGTCTGATTAGGAACAGTCAACATGGATTTGTGCCTGGAAGGTCATGTTTGACTAATCTTCTTGAATTTTTTGAAGAGGTTACTCGGGAAATTGATGAGGGTAAAGCAGTGGATGTTGTATATATGGACTTCAGTAAGGCCTTTGACAAGGTTCCTCACAGAAGGTTGGTTAAGAAGGTTCAATGGTTGGGTATTAATGGTGGAGTAGCAAGATGAATTCAACAGTGGCTGAATGGGAGATGCCAGAAAGTAATGGTGGATGGTTGTTTGTCAGATTGGAGGCCAGTGACTAGTGGGGTGCCACAGGGATCTGTGTTGGGTCCACTGTTGTTTGTCATGTACATCAATGATCTGGATGATGGTGTGGTAAATTGGATTAGTAAGAATGCAGATGATACTAAGATAGGTGGGGTTGTGGATAATGAAGTAGATTTTCAAAGTCTACAGAGAGATTTATGCCAGTTGGAAGAGTGGGCTGAAAGATGGCAGATGGAGTTTAATGCTGATAAGTGTGAGGTGCTACATCTTGGCAGGACAAATCAAAATAGGACGTACATGGTAAATGGTAGGGAATTGAAGAATGCAGGTGAACAGAGGGATCTGGGAATAATTGTACGCAGTTCCCTGAAAGTGGAATCTCATGTAGATAGGGTGGTAAAGAAAGCTTTTGGTGTGCTGGCCTTTATAAATCAGAGCATTGAGTATAGAAATTGGGATGTAATGTTAAAATTGTACAAGGCATTGGTGAGGCCAATTTTGGAGTATGGTGTACAATTTTGGTCGCCTAATTATAGGAAGGATGTCAACAAAATAGAGAGAGTACAGAGGAGATTTACTAGAATGTTGCCTGAGTTTCAGCAACTAAGTTACAGAGAAAGGTTGAACAAGTTAGGGCTTTATTCTTTGGAGCGCAGAAGGTTAAGGGGAGACTTGATAGAGGTCTTTAAAATGATGAGAGGGATAGACAGAGTTGACGTGGATAAGCTTTTCCCACTGAGAGTAGGGAAGATTCAAACAAGGGGACATGACTTGAGAATTAAGGGACAGAAGTTTAGGGGTAACATGAGGGGGAACTTCTTTACTCAGAGAGTGGTGGCTGTGTGGAATGAGCTTCCAGTGAAGGTGGTGGAGGCAGGTTCGTTTTTATCATTTAAAAATAAATTGGATAGTTATATGGACGGGAAAGGAATGGAGGGTTATGGTCTGAACACAGGTGTATGGGACTAGGGGAGAATACGTGTTCGGCACGGACTAGAAGGGTCGAGATGGCCTGTTTCCGTGCTGTAATTGTTATATGGTTATATGGTTATTTCAGGGTAAAAGTTTCTCTTAACTCCCTCCCCCTCCCCCCACATAAAACAAACCAGAGAACATTTACACAAACTTTTAAAACACACTAAAAATAACAAAAAAAGACAAAAAAACAGACAGACAGTTGACGAGGCTGCCAATCGTGCAGCGCCCCTGGTGGTAATCATTCCATTCATTCATTCATTCATTCATTCATTCATTCATTCATTCATTCATTCATTCATTTGTCAGTCTCCGTCTTAAAAATAATCAAAGATGTCCTCCAGCCGTCTGTGGCAATAAATTCCACATATTTGTAACTTTATTCTTGCCATAGAGGGAGTACAGAGAAGGTTCACCAGACTGATTTCTGGGATGTCAGGACTTTCATATGAAGAAAGACTGGATAGACTCGGTTTGTACTCGCTAGAATTTAGAAGATTGAGGGGGGATCTTATAGAAACTTACAAAATTCTTAAGGGGTTGGACAGGCTAGATGCAGGAAGATTGTTCCCGATGTTGGGGAAGTCCAGAACAAGGGGTCACAGTTTAAGGATAAGGGAGAAATCTTTTAGGACCGAGATGAGGAAAACTTTTTTCACACAGAGAGTGGTGAATCTGTGGAATTCTCTGTCGCAGAAGGTAGTTGAGGCCAGTTCATTGGCTATATTTAAGAGGGCGTTAGATGTGGCCCTTGTGGCTAAAGCGATCGGGTGGTATGGAGAGAAGGCAGGTACAGGATACTGAGTTGGATGATCAGCCATGATCATATTGAATGGCGGTGCAGGCTCGAAGGGCCGAATGGCCTACTCCTGCACCTATTTTCTATGTTTCTATGTTTCGATGAAATAATTATATTTTCTAGTCTCGAGAGAACCATGGCTTTAGTGAAGAGTGCTCTTACTTTGAATACAATGCTGCATTTGCATTTTAAATGTGGCCTGAATCCACAAAATGGCGGAACTGACACCTTGCGCGAGTGAATCTCACCTCTCTTGCCTTTGGAGTCACTGTGAAAGATAGGCTTGTAGTCATAAGGCATTTTTCACAATGTTTACACTTCGTCATTAAGTGCTTCTACACCACGAGATTGGCATTTACTAGTGACTTCACACAACGTTGGGTAAGTCATTTTCCAGTTGCCTGTGTCAGTCATGGTGACCCATTCAGACTGAGTCAAAACATTGTGGGTTCGAAATCTTTCTCCAGAGACTTGAGTAGAAAACACTGAACTCACAGAATAGGTCTGGCCCGCTGGACCGGGAGAGGGAAGCTGCCCGTACGTCTTGGGAGTATGGGAGGAAACCGGAGCACCCAGAGAAAAACCACGCAGTTACAGGGAGAACATAAAACTCTGTACAGACAGCACCCATAGTCAGGATCAAACCCAGATCTCTGGCGCTGTAAGGCAGCAACTCTACCGCTGTGCCACCTTGCTTCCCTGATAGGGAGAGGTTGGGCAGGCTTGGACATTATTCCTAGGAGCGCAGGAGGCTGAGGGGTGATCTTATAGAGGTGTTTAAAATCATGAAGGGGAATAGATAGGTGTGAATGCACCGACTTCATCCCAGGGTAGGCAAATCGATAATTAGAGAGCACGAACCTGAAGACTGTACTCCCCAAATTCCACCAACATGTATCCTTCCACACTAGAGTAGACAAGACACTGGACAAAGTCTACACTAACATGGCTGAAGCTTACAAAGCCATCCCCCTCCCCCACCTTGGTCAGTCTGATCACCTCTCATTGTTCCTGCTCCCTAAGTACTCCCCACTCATCAGACGGGTTAAACCCACTGTGAGGAAAGTTAAAGTCTGGTCAGAGGAAGCGGACTCCACACTTCAGCAGTGTTTTGGAAACACTGACTGGAAGGCGTTTGCAGCCCAGGCCACCCTTGACTCCCACACGGACATTGATTCCTACACATCCTCTGTTCTGGACTTTATAAACTCCACCATCAATAGTGTCACCTCCCTCAAACGGGTGACCATATTCCCGAATCAGAAGCCATGGATGAACAGCGAGGTCAGGCTACTGCTGAAAGCACGGGACACCGCTTTCAGGTCAGGCGATGCTCGAGCCTACAGTTCATCCAGGGCTAACCTGAAGAGGGGCATCAAGAAGGCCAAGCACTGCCATAAGCTCAGGATTGAGGAGCACTTCAACAACAACTCCGACCCCCGACGCATGTGGCAAGGCATCCAGGCCATCACGGACTATAGACCCACCAACACCACCCCCACATCCAGCGACGCCTCCTTCCTTGAGGAGCTTAACCACTTCTATGGCCGCTTCGACAGGGACAATCTAGATACAGCTATCAAGGCTGTGCTCCCTGCTGATCACCAACCCCTCACACTCAACCCCTACGACATGTACGTGGCACTGAGTAGGGCTAATGCACGTAAGGCTGCTGGCCCTGACGGCATCCCCGGGCGCGTGCTCAGGGCTTGTGCTGCGCAGCTGACAGACATCTGGACTGACATCTTCAACCTGTCACTTGCCCAAGCAGTTGTCCCCACATGCCTTAAAACCACCTCCATCGTGCCGGTGCCAAAACACTCCACTGCGGCAAGCCTCAACGATTTCCGCCCAGTTGCACTTACTCCCATCATCACCAAGTGCTTCGAGAGGCTGGTCCTGGCACACCTCAAAGGCTGCCTACCTCCCACATTGGATCCCTATCAGATTGCCTACCGCAAGAACAGGAGTACGGAGGATGCCATCTCAACGGCACTTCACTCCGCCCTCTCCCACCTCGACAACAGAGACACTTACGTAAGAATGCTGTTCATCGATTACAGCTCAGCATTCAACACCATCATACCCTCTAAACTGATCACCAAACTCGGTAACCTGGGCATCGACCCCTCCCTCTGCAACTGGATACTGGACTTTCTAATCAACAGACCCCAGTCTGTTAGGTTAGACAAGCACACCTCTTCAACCCTCACCCTGAACACCGGCGTTCCACAGGGCTGTGTGCTGAGCCCCCTCCTCTACTCCCTCTTCACCTACGACTGCACACCTGTACATGGTACTAACACCATCATCAAGTATGCAGATGATACAACGGTGATTGGCCTCATCAGCAACAACGATGAGTCAGCCTATAGGGAGGAGGTCCAGCTCCTAGCAGCATGGTGCGCTGACAACAACCTGGCCCTTAACTCCAAGAAGACCAAGGAGCTCATTGTAGACTTCAGGAAGTCTAGGGGCGGCACGCACACCCCCATCCACATCAACGGGACGGAGGTGGAAAGCGTTTCCAGCTCAGGTTCCTGGGGGGTCACATCTCCGATGACCTCTCTTGGACCCACAATACCTTCAACTCTGGTCAAGAAGGCTCACCAGTGTCTCTTCTTCCTGAGGAGACTGAAGAAGGTCCATCTGTCTCCTCAGATCCTGGTGAACTTCTACCGCTGCACCATCGAAAGCATCCTTACCAACTGTATCACAGTATAGTATGGCAACTGCTCTGTCTCCGACCGGAAAGCACTGCAGAGGGTGGTGAAAATTGCCCAACGCATCACCGGTTCCTCGCTCCTCTCCATTGAGTCTGTCCAAAGCAAGCGTTGTCTGCGGAGGGCGCTCAGCATCGCCAAGGACTGCTCTCACCTCAACCATGGACTGTTTACCCTCCTACCATCCGGGAAGCGCTACAGGTCTCTCCATTGCCGGATCAGCAGGTCCAGGAACAGCTTCTTCCCTGCGGCTGTCACTCTACTCAACAATGTACCTCGGTGACTGCCAATCACCCCCACCCCCCCGGACACTCCTCCCACAGGAAAATACACTATGTCTGTATACATGTAAATAGCTTTATTTATTGAAATCATATTCTATGTCGCTCTTCCAGGGAGATGCTAACTGCATTTCGTCGTCTCTATATTGTACACTGACAATGACAATTAAAGTTGAATCTGAATCTGATTAGTTTAAGGTGAGAGGGGAAAGATTGAATAGGAATCTGAGGGGCATGTTTTCACAGTCGTCTGAGGAAATAGTTGAGGCTGGTGCAATAATAGTATTTAAAAGACTCTTGGACAAGTACGTGGAGAGGAAAGGTTTAAAGCAATAAGGAACTAACAGGGACCATCGGGGCATCTTTGTCGGCATGGACGAGTTGGGCCTAAGGGCTTGTTACTGTGCTGTATGAATCCTTGACTCAGTCTCTGGAGTCGAACTTGAACCCGCAACCTTTCGCCTCGGAATGAAAACCCTGTCAGCCGAGCCAATGCCTGACGCACATGATTTATGCAACGTTGTGCAAAGTCAAAAGCAAATGCCAGAGCTGCAGTGAAAAGCGACCATTGTGGTGATCTGTCATTCTTGCTCTTGCTTGGTTTAGCAATTCCCTGCAAGCTGACTTAACAAAGACATAATATCATGTTTCCCAACAAACTAAAACTGAGGTGGAAATTTTTGCCTGGTTTCACGAACCAGATATTTCCAACTTGTTTGTAAATTGTTAGAAAATCAAGATAGAGAATGTCACATACAGCATCCAGAGATTTAACAGCGGCTCAAAACTTGGCTCTAAAGACATTCAGGGTAGATGATGGTTTTGCTGCATGTCATTTTTTGACAGCTATGGCTTGAGTAAATTATCTTTTCTTCCTTGGAGAGCACAGGCACATTTCAACGATGACAGGGAAAAATCTGGTGAGCCTTACCTCAAAAGGCTTGTTCATTCAGAGAAATTGCCATTAACAAAAGCAGGTGACAGCAGCATCTTGAGATGCATCAGTAACTTAAACCAGAAAAAAATGCTTTCTTGAGAATGAGTTTCCTTTTACTCAATTAAGGTAAAGAAGCAGAATCCATTAAAGAATCAGGGAGGGAGGTAGCAGAGAGGAGCCAGAAAGGAAAGATCACCTATCATTCTGTTATCTTGAGGGGGTGGAAAATAATTTTCTTGGCAGATCATAGAATTATTCAAGAGATGGAAAGAGGATACTTGACCCATTGTCTGATCTTGGAACAAATATTCCATCAATCCCATTTCCCTACAATCTCTCTTTAGCCCTGCAAATTATTCTTTTTCAAGGGCCTGTCCAATTCCATTTTGAATGCATCTGATTGTTTCTGTAACCAGCACTTTTGCACAGAGTGAATTCAGATTCTAACTAATTCATGTGTTTGATGGGGTTTTTTTCTCGCATTCCACCTGCATCGATATTGGTAAGTAAGTAAGTACATTTTATTTATATAGCATGTTTAAATCACCTCGCGTTGAAACCAAAGTGCTTTACATAGAAGAAATAATGAAGTTTCCGTACATCCATAGAAAAATTAGTTTATTATTGTCACGTATACTGAGATACAGTGAAATTCTTTGTTTGGCGTGCTATCCAGTCAAATCATACCATCCATGAGTACATCAGGTAGTACAAAAGAGGGCAGAATATCGTGCTACAATGACAGAGAAAGTGCAGATAAAAAAAGTGCACCATCCACAAGGAGGTAGGTTGGAAGATTGGGTAATTCATCCCTAGCATATGGGTGGCCCAATCAGGAATCTAATTAAAGTGGGGAACAAGTGGTATTGGTGGCACATGCATTCAAGCTTTTATATCTTCTGTCCGATGGGAGAGGGGAGAAAGAATGACGGGGTTCTTGATTATGATCACCGCTTACCCGAACAGTGTGGTGCAAATGAAATCGATGAGGAGGTGGCTTGTTTATGTGATGGGTTGTGCTGTGTTCACAACTCTGCATGCTGCTGGAAATCTGAAATAAAACCACAAAAATGCTAGAAACACTAGCGCCAGCGGAAATGGATGATACGGTGGCACAAGGTGTAGAGTTGCTCCCTTACAACGCCAGAGACCCGGGTTCAATCCTGACTACGGGTGCTGTCCTTGTGGTGTTTCTACGTTCTCCCTGTGATCACGTGGGTTTCTTCTGGATGCACCAGTTTCCTCCCACATCCCAAAGACGTACAGGTTTGTAGGTTAATTGGCTTCTGTAAATTGTCCCTTGTACATAGGATAGAACTAGTGTATGGGTGATCATTGGCAGCGCGGACTCGGTGGGCCGAACGGCCGGTTTCCACGCTCCGTCTAGAAAAACTAAAACTCAGCGCATCTGGTAACAACTGTGGAGGGAGTAGCAGATTTAACAGTTCACTTTTGATGAATGGTTATTGATCTGAAATATTAACACAGTTGTCCCATTGCGCACACTGGTCTATAAAACATCCTAATCAGTGTCTTAACTGTAAGGATGTGGGCAATGTTGGCTGCTTGAAAGTGGGAAGTAAAATGTTTGAAAGTCTATGCTGCGAAAGAAAGAAAAGTAATGTTCAGACTGAGAGAGCCACAGGATGTGTCAGACATCGCGGAGCTGTGGTTCGCGGAGCTCCCAACGCGGGCGGCGCTGACCAACATCCCGGAGTCCTGCGACTCCGCCCGGCTCGGCCTGTGGACTTCTGGAGCCGCGGACTCCGGTGAGAGGTGGCTGATCTGGAGGTCAGGGCCGCTGAGGATGTTCTCCGTCGAGGTTCGGCGTCGGTGTTCCATCATCCCGGCGTGAGGGCCTGAGCATCGGGCCGCCCGTGGCGGCGACTGCGGGTGCTCGGGAGGCCCCGACCACGGGTGAACATCTGGGAAGATCGGCGGGGAGGCTGGCTGGACTATGGTACCTCCCTCAACTTTGGTGGCACTGTGGGGTTATGTTGTATCGTGGACTTCTGTGTTTGTGCTTTTTAAAAAATATGTTTTATTTATTATTTATTTTAATGTTACTTGACTGTAAAGAAAATCCATTTTGTTGTCTCTTATGAGATAATGACAATAAATTGAATCCAAAAATCCAAAACAATTCACTGATGGATGGGATGAATGCCACATCTACTGGGCACTGATTGCTGATGAGAGAAAATAGGTTGGCAGATTGTTAGAAACATAGTAACATAGAAAAATAGGTGCATGGATGTGGTATACTTGGACTTCCAAAAGGCTTTTGACAAGGTGCCACATAAGAGACTATTGCTAAAAATAAAAAATTATGGGATTGGGGGTAATATATTAGCATGGGTAGAGGATTGGCTAACAAATAGGAAGCAGAGAGTGGGGATAAATGGTTCATACTCGGGATGGCAACCGGTAACTAGCGGGGTTCCGCAAGGGTCGGTGCTGGGACCCCAGTTGTTCACGATTTATATAAATGATTTGGAGGAGGGAACCAAGTGTAATATATCAAAATTTGCGGACGATACAAAAATGGGAGGAAAAGTAGGGGATGAGGAGGATAGGAAGAGTCTGCAAAAGGATATAGATAAGCTAGGTGAGTGGGCAACAACTTGGCAGATGAAATTTAATACTAATAAATGTGAAGTCATTCACTTTGGGAAAAAAAATGATAGGGCAAGTTATTTTCTAAATGAGGAGGAGCTGCGTTGTAATGCAACGCAAAGGGATCTAGGGGTATTAGTACATGAATCACTAAAAGTTAGTATGCAGGTGCAGCAAGCAATCAGGAAGGCCAATGGAGTTTTGGCCTTTATTGCTAGGGGGATTGAGTATAAAAACACGGAGGTCTTGCTGCAGCTGTACACAGTATTAGTGAGACCACATTTGGAATACTGTGTACAGTTCTGGGGTCCATACTTAAGAAAGGATGTACTAGCCCTGGAGGCAGTGCAGCGAAGGTTTACAAGATTAATTCCTGCAATGAGGGGATTGACATATGAGGAAAGGTTAAGTAGGCTGGAACTCTACTCTTTGGAGTTTAGAAGAATGAGAGGCGATCTCATTGAAACATATAAGATCGTGAGGGGCCTTGATCGGGTGGATGCACCGAGGATGTTCCCAATGATCGGGGAAACTAGAACTAGGGGACATAGTTGCAGAATAAGGGGGGGCTCTTTTAAAACTGAGATGAGGAAGAACTTCTTCACCCAGAGGGTGGTTAATTTATGGAATTCACTGCCCCAGGGAGCAGTGGAAGCAGAAACTTTAAATATATTTAAGACTAAAATAGATGGTTTTTTAGCTGCCAAGGGGATAAGGGGCTACGGGGAGAGGGCAGGGATATGGACCTAGGTATGGTTAGTATAGTAAGACCTGAGTGATCTCCTGGACAAGTGTCGATCGCCTGGATTGGGGTCGGAGAGGAATTTCCCGGATTTTTTTCCCGAATTGGACCTGGGTTTTTATCCGTTTTTTTGCCTCCCCCAGGAGATCACGAGGTTCTTGGGGTGGAGAGGGGTGATAGCGGTATAAAGGGGAGGGTAGTGTCTTGTGTTCTGTGTCTTGTGTCTACTGTTTGTGGGTAAGTGTGTCTGTTTAGTGTTCAGCCATGAACGAATGGCGGTGCGGGCTCGACGGACCTGGTGGTCTACTCTCGCACCTACTTTCTATGTTTCTATGTTTCTATGGATTAGTCCATTTGGCCCTTCGAATTCGACCCATGGCTGAGCATCTAAAATCAGTACCCCATTCCTGCTTTTTCCCCATATCCCTTGATTCTTTTTGCCCTAAGAGCTAAATCGAACTCTCTCTTGAAAACATCCAGTGAATTGGCCTCCTCTGCCTTCTGTGGCAGAGAATTCCACAGGTTCACAACTCTCTGCTTGAAGAGGTTTTTTCTCGTCTCAGTCTTAAATGGCCTACCCCTTATTCTTAAACTATGACCCATGGTTCTGGACTCCCCAAACATCGGGACATTTTTCCTGCATCTATCCTGTCCTGTAAGAATCCTTTAAGAATTTTATATGTTTCTATAAGAACCCTGGTTTGAGTTTCACTGCAGCAAGGCAGCTAACAGGGTTCTGGTTTCCAGTCAGGTATTTCCAAGCTCAAGGAGACTCACCACAAGAACCAGCAGCTTACACCAATCCTTCTGCACCATGACGGCAGCCAATGGTGGAACAGCACTCATTAAAACTGGGATCTGTCACTCATAACAGATGAGCGGGAGCTTTTGAAACATTAACCCTTTGTGTAAATAAAGGATTTTATTTCATTTGTTTCCACTGGGCAAGACAGGGTGGCACAGTGGAAGAGATACTGTCTTGCAGAGTCAGCGACCTGGGTTCGATCATGACTATGGGTGTTAACTGTATGGAGTTTGGACTTTCTCCCTTTGACCACGTCGGTTTCCTCCGGGTACTCCCACATTCCAAAGACTCGCAGGTTTCTAGGTTAATTGGCTTCTAAAATTAGTCCCCAGTGAGCAGGATATAAGTAGTTTATGGGTGATCGCTGGTTGTCGCGGATGCAGTGGGCGTGATGCAGGGGGAGTGAGAGAGGAGAGGTCCAATGTACCTTCATCAGATCTCCCGTGAGTTCTGTATTGTGCTGTAGTGTGTGGGCTTGTATGTCATAACTTGGGTTACTAATGTACTGTAGTTAGATGATGTTTCCTTGCTAAATTGGATAGGACAGGGTTAGAGGGAAATGGGCCAAATGTGGGAAGTGGGACCAGCAGACATGGAACACCTTGGATGGCATAGATGTTGGGTCAAATGGCCAGTTTCCATGCTGGATGACTCTAATAATAATAATAATGGATGGGATTTATATAGCGCCTTTCTAATACTCAAGGCGCTTTACATCGCATTATTCATTCACTCCTCAGTCACACTCGGTGGTGGTAAGCTACTTCTGTAGCCACAGCTGCCCTGGGGCAGACTGACGGAAGCGTGGCTGCCAATCTGCGCCTACGGCCCCTCTGACCACCACCAATCACTCACACACATTCACACACAGGCAAAGGTGGGTGAAGTGTCTTGCCCAAGGACACAACGACAGTATGCACTCCAAGCGGGATTCTAACCGGCTACCTACCTACCTACCTACCTACCAGACTCTATGACTATGACTCCCTCACCTGTATTCACCTATCACTTGCCTGGCTTCCTTCGGCCCTCACCTCTCTTCCAGATTTCTCCTGTCCCCCCTCCCCCCCCCTTCCTACTGTAATCAGCCTGATACATTACCTCAAAGGTTTCAGAGGTTTCAAAGGTATTTTATTATCACACGTACCAATTAAGGTACAGTGATATGCGAATTACCATACAGCCATACGAAAAAAAGTTAACATAAACATCCACCAGAGCGGACCTATCCATATTCTTGAGAGATGTTGCCTAAGTTACTCCAGCACTTTGTGTCTTTTTTAAAAATAAACCAGCATCTGCAGTTCCTTGCGTCTGCTCTGTCTGTTAATTGGATCAACCAACTCATCACAGATTATGGAATCTTCATCCTTAGATTAGATCTGACTTTCATCATAAAATGATTAAGGTGAGAACTATAAGATTTTTATTCATTAAGCTATATCTCGGACCCCTACGATAGATAATATTCTCATTGTCTCCAGGGGACTTTAGAGTTAAACGCTTTGTTTAAGACTGATGACAAAGTTCCTGTATTGTAATTCATCTCATAAGCTTTGTTGTTTGCAAATTTCCTCTAGAGGGCGGCACGGTGGCGCAGCGGTAGTGTTGCTGCCTCACAGCGCCAGAGACCCGGGTTCGAATTTGATTTGAGTCAGATGCGGAGTTTGTACATTCTCCCTGAGACTGCGTAGGTTTTCTCCGGGTGCTCTGCTTCCCTCCACATTCCAAGGACGTGCAGGTATGCAGGCTAATTGGCTTCGGTAAAATTGTAAATTATCCCCTGTGTTTTGGTTAGCACGCGACAATAGCTTTTTGCTGTACCTCGGTACACGTGACAATAAATAAACTAAAAAGGATAGTGTTGGTGTGGAGGATAATCATTGGATGGCGTGGACTCAGTGGACCGAATGTCCACACTGTATCTCTAAAGTCTTTAAAGTCTAAAGATTTTTTCACTGTGGCTTGCTAAACATGTCCTCTGTTCCTTATTTGCATTCTCCTTTCAATAGCAGTGTTCCTCCAGAATTGATCAATATTCCAAAGACCAGATGCTTTCTAGTCCATTACAAAGCGATTTGTTGGTTTGCCTGCAGCTGGCAGGCGACATTATGTGCCACTGCGCTGAAGCAGGTAGGAGGAGTGTGATAAGGGATTTGGAGGGAATCGCTGCCAATGGAGGCTGATGTCATACCTCATTATACAAAAGCAATGCAGGTCGATCTATAAGGGAATGACGACTTTTATATTGAGCCTGCAATTGGCATGTTTAACTCTGGGCTTGTAGGAATTCTGTATTGCTCACAGACCAAAATCTGCAACAGGATATTAATTTTAATTAAACAATGTGGTTTTCATAAGTTCATAGGTTATAGTTCATTAGGTCATTTGGCCCATCACATCTACTCCACCATTCAATCATGGCTGATCTATCTTTCCCTCTCAACCTCATTCTCCTGCCTTCTCCCCATGTCCCTTGACCTCTTAACTAATCAATAATCTATCAATCGCTGCCTTAAAAATACCCATTGACGGCCTCCACAGCCATCTGTGGCAGGGAATTCCACAGATTCACCACCCTCTGACTAAATGAATTCCTCCTCATCTCCTTTCTAAAGGTAAGTCCTTTAATTCTGAGGCTGCGGCCTCTGGTCTTAGATTCTCTCACTAGTAGAAACATCCTCTCCACATCCGCGCTATCCAGGCCTTTTATTAGTTAGTAAGTTTCCTCAACGAATCAGAGAAACAAACTGGCAGACAAAGGTAGCAGGTGACGATTTTGTTAAGTTTAGTTTAGTTTAGAGATATAGCACAGAAACAGGCCCTTTGGCCCACTGAGTCAGCACCGACCAGCAATCCCTGTACATTAACACTATCCTACACACACTAGGGACAATTTACACATACACCAAGCCAATTAACCTGCAAGCCTATACGTCTTTGCAGTGTGGGAGGAAACCGAAGATCGAAGAAAACTTACGCAGATCATAGGGTAGAGCGTACAAACGCCGTACAGATAGCACTCGTTGTTGGGATCGAACCCGGGTCTCCAGCGCTGCAAACGCTGTAATGGAGTAACTCTACTGCTGCGCCACCGTGCCACCCTCTGACCTAAAACATTGCCTATCCATGTTCCCCAGGGATGCTGCCTGGTCCGCTAACTTACTCCAGCATGGTGTGTTTTGCTTAACGTTTCATTCCTGCCCTTGACCAATTTCACCCGGGCGACAGTGAGGATACTCCCATCGTACTCAATATCCCTAGAAATATGTGGAGGAAGGAACTGCAGGTGCTGGTTAAACCGAAGACAGACACAAAATCCTGGAGTAACTCCTGGAAAACTATGATTTCAATCAAACTAACCTATTCTGCAGAACACGGATAGGTGACGTTTCGGGCGAGTATCCTTCTTCAGACGGATTGCGGGGGAGAGGGGGGGGGGAGGGCGGAGAGTTGGGATGGGGTGAGAAATCTGGGAGAAAGGATGGGCTGGACAAAGTACGGCAAGATAATAGTTGAACACAGGCAAGGGGGTGGGGGCGGGGGGGTGGGGGCGTGTTGATAGGCAGATGGTTGAACATAACAATAATAATAATGGATGGGATTTATATAGCGCCTTTCTAATACTCAAGGCGCTTTACATCGCATTATTCATTCACTCCTCAGTCACACTCGGTGGTGGTAAGCTACTTCTGTAGCCACAGCTGCCCTGGGGCAGACTGACGGAAGCGTGGCTGCCAATCTGTGCCTACGGCCCCTCCGACCACCACCAATCACTCACACACATTCACACACAGGCAAAGGTGGGTGAAGTGTCTTGCCCAAAGACACAACGACAGTATGCACTCCAAGCGGGATTCGAACCGGCTACCTTCCGTTTGCCAGCCGAACACTTAGCCCATTGTGCTATCTGTCGTCCCTGATGACATAGCGATGAAAATAACAGAAGGTGGGAGACAACATGATCGAAGAGTTGCGAATTGTGAAGCCAGGAGAAGGAATGAAGGTGGAGAGGGTGGGGGAGAATTGATGTGAGTCTGGGTGTGGCGTAGGGGAAGGGGGGGGGGGTAATGAAAGGGAGCTGTGGGGAAAAAGAGGAGGGGCGAAATTGGAGAATTCAATGTTCATACCATTAGGTTGTAAAATGTTACACCAGGTCTTGAACTCGATCTGAAACATTGACCACCCCTTTGCCCCCACGGTTGCTGCTTGACCCATTGTGTCTAACTTTTGCCAAAAAGTTAATTTTTACATGAAGAACCATTCCCTCCTTTCACTAATTTTTGGAAAATTGCTTTCCTTCCATGTCCCCTGGTTGTTGATTTGCCAACTCCTGTTTAACTGAAGTTAATTTCTCTGACACTGTTACCTGGAGGGTGTTGATGAGATGGACGCGCATGCAAGTGAACTTGTATTCCAACGGAACATTGTCACAACTGTTTACATCCATGCTGGCAGAAGTTAGCCTTTTTCGCAGAGGAAACCCACAGTTTAGAGAGAAAGAGAGAGAGAGAGAGAGAAAGACAGGCTGTTCTTGCTCTTAGTTTCCTCTCCCAGGCCCCTAACAGTACACAAGTTGTGGGCGGAAAGATGAATCTGAACAGATTCTCATCCGCCTTCTTGTGAACAATATTGAGCCATAATTTTAACAGTTACACACTTGGAATGGCCAAGCAATTTAAATGAGAATCCTGTGTAGGAAGCAATTGCAGATGCTGTTTTACACCGAAGATAGACACAAAATGCTGGAGTAACTCAGCGGGTCAGGCAGCATCTCTGAGGAGAATGAATAGTTGGCCCGAAATGTCACCTATTCCTTTACTCCAGAGATGCTGCCTAAAGGGCCTGTCCCACTGTACGAGGTAATTCAACAGTTCTCCCGAGTTTCCCCTGATTTGAACTCGGAGAATTACGGTAATAGCCGTTCGTAGGTACTCGGGGCTCTCGTGGACATTTTTCACAGTGCTGAAAAAACTTCACGAGTTACCGAGTTTCCCGAGTACCTGCCGTTAGCATTACGAGCCGCTACGAGACATCCACGAGCTCCGACGTACCCGCTACGTACATTCTACGTACTTATCACGAGTTTGATTTTTTTTAAACTCGGGAGAGCTCTTGAATTACCTCGTACAGTGAGACAGGCCCTTTACACGCTGAGTTACTCCAGCATTTTGTGTCTATCTTCTCTAAATGAGGATCGTATTCTGTGGAAATCACTCTTGTTGTATATAAAAACATTGCACACTGCTACATTGCTACACTGAAACATAACAAGGAAGGCTGTATTAATAATTTCATGACAGCTTTTTCAAGGCACATAACGATTCAACTCTTTGCCCACCAATGCTTCTTGAATTCAGTGTGCAAGGCTCTTTTTTCGAAATTCAAAGCAAAAGGTACTGTTCTGAGGGAAAGCATCTTAGCTATAAATATCAAAAGCAATTGAAGCCATGACCAAGAATGCACACCAACGATTCTACTTTCTTTGAAGGCTTAGGAAGTTCGGCATGTCCCCTAGAACCCTCACCGACATCGACAGATCTACCGTAGAAAGCATTTTATCAGTGCACATCACCGCCTGGTTTGGGAACAGCTCCATCCAAGACTGTAAAAATATTGCAGGCAGTTGTGGACATAGCCCAGACCATTGTACATACCAACCTCCCTTCCATTGACTCCATCTACGTTTCATGCTGCCTCAGCAAGGCCACCAACAAAATCAAAGACCAGTCTCACTCCGGTCACTTCCTCTTCTCCCCTACTCCATCAGGCAAGAGGTGCAGAAATTTGAAAACGCACACCTCCAGATTCAGAGACAGTTTCTTCCCAACTGCTATCAGGCAACTGAATGGTTTTCTCATCAGTTAGAGTGCGGTCCTGACC
Source organism: Amblyraja radiata (assembly GCF_010909765.2). Lineage (NCBI taxonomy): Eukaryota > Metazoa > Chordata > Chondrichthyes > Rajiformes > Rajidae > Amblyraja > Amblyraja radiata. Next base: position 35,022,573 of record NC_045970.1, on the reverse strand, counting down.
TCCCATCTACCTCATTGGAGATCTTTGAACTATCCGTAGAGGCAACTGTGGAGGCCTCAATAGACCTGACTATGGGAGAACTGGGGATGGGGACTGGACACTGTGCCTTCCCCCACAATGGTTACCACTGTGGGGGGATGTTTTTTTGTGTGTAAATGATTATTTTACTCTGTGTCCAAGATAGCTGCCGGAAGGGAGAGTGGACGCTGGCGCGCTTTAGCTGCCGCTGCTCTCTCTTCATATTGTGTTTTTGATTTTTGTCTTTGGATTGAATTCTGTCTTTAATTTGTGTACTGGTGATGTCTTTACTATTTATTTCATTCCACTTACATGTTTTTACTCTATTTGCTAAATTTTGTAAGATGTCCTTGAGACTCTTGAAAGGCGCCCATAAATAAAATGTATTATTATTATTATTATTATCTTTAATTGGATTTTATCGGACTTCAAAGATATATCAGCAGTAAATATTGTACCCATTTTCATTTATCTGTACACTGTGGAAGGCTCGATTGTAAGCATGTGTAGTCTTTTCTCTGTCTGGATAACACACAAACAAAAGCTTTTCACTGTACCTCGGTACATGTGACAATAATAAACTAGGCTCAACTAAACCACGTTGTGGCAGGTAGGAAGATTTAAAGATGCCTTTTAAAACACATAAGAATATTAATATGTTGGAGATTAACTGTTAGCTAGATGTGGTAGAAAGAGAATTGCTGTGGTAGTTTTTTATATTCTAACTGCACTCAAGGGTCTATCAAATCAAACTCTAACTGAGCAACTAATCTCCAGAATATGAAATGATGTCTCTCCCACTGGAAACGTATGATGCTTTTATGTAAATTCTAAACATTCAGACTAAAAATAAATAGTGGATGAAAGGAGAGATCATATTCACTCACAACGCTTCAAATCATAGTGTTAGGCCCATACAGCAGAGAAAACAGGCCCCTCAGCTCACTGAGTCCACGTTGACCACCGACTACCCATTCACACTAATCTTACTCTTCCCCACAAAGTGCCATTGAATTGGTTAGGGCGGCACAGTGGCGCAGTGGTAGAGTTGCTGCCTTCCACGCCAGAGACCTGGGTTCGATCCGGACTATGGGTGCTGTCTGTACAGAGTTTGGAGTCTCTCCCTGTGATCATGTGGGTTTTCTCTGGATGCACGTACATGGTAAATGGTAGGGAATTGAAGAATGCAGTTGAACAGAGGGATCTGGGAATAACCGTGCATAGTTCCTTGAAGGTGGAATCTCATATAGATAGGGTGGTAAAGAAAGCTTTTGGTATGCTAGCCTTTATAAATCAGAGCATTGAGTATAGAAGCTGGGATGTAATGTTAAAATTGTACAAGGCATTGGTGAGACCAAATCTGGAGTATGGTGTACAATTTTGGTCGCCCAATTATAGGAAGGATGTCAACAAAATAGAGAGAGTACAGAGGAGATTTACTAGAATGTTGCCTGGGTTTCAACAACTAAGTTACAGAAAAAGGTTGAATAAGTTAGGTCTTTATTCTCTGGAGCGCAGAAGGTTAAGGGGGGACTTGATAGAGGTCTTTAAAATGATGAGAGGGATAGACAGAGTTGATGTGGACAAGCTTTTCCCTTTGAGAATAGGGAAGATTCAAACAAGAGGACATGACTTGAGAATTAAGGGACAGAAGTTTAGGGGTAACATGAGGGGGAACTTCTTTACTCAGAGAGTGGTAGCGGTGTGGAATGAGCTTCCAGTGGAAGTGGTGGAGGCATGTTCGTTGGTATCATTTAAAAATAAATTGGATAGGCATATGGATGAAAAGGGAATGGAGGGTTATGGTATGAGTGCAGGCAGGTGGGACTAAGGGAAAATAATTGTTCGGCACGGACTTGTAGGGCCAAGATGGCCTGTTTCCGTGCTGTAATTGTTATATGGTTATATGGTTATATGCTCTGGTTTCCTCCTACGTTCCAAAGATGTGCAGGTTTGTAGGTGAATTGGCTTCTGTAAATTGTCCCTGGTGTGTGGTGTAGAACTAGTGGAAGGGTGATCGCTGGTCGGTGTGCACTCTGTTTGAGTGATTGAACCATTTTTTCCCCCACTTTCCAATCAACTACTTGAGTCAATTAACAGAGGCCAATTAACCTGCCAACGTACATATTCTTCTGAAGAAGGGTCTCGACCAAAAACATCACCTATTCCTTTTCTCCAGAGATTCTGCCTGATCCGCTGAGTTACTTCAGCTTTTTGTGTCTATTTTCAGTTTAAACCTGTATCTGCAGTTCCTTCCTATACACACATATAATATGTATATACAATTATGAGCCATAGATATTGTAGGCTGTCAGAATCTTTTTTGTAGGATGGAAATTTCCAACACTAGAGGGCATAGTTTAGAACTTTATTAGATAGGAGCAGATTAAGGCCATTTGGCCCATCGAGTCTATTCCACCATTCAAACATGGCTGATTATCTTTCCCCATAACCCTTCACCTCATATCCTGTGATGCCCTTATTAATCAAGGATCTGTCAATCTCCACCTTAAAAATACCCAATGACTTGGTCTTCACAGCCGCCTGTGGCAATGAATTCCACAGAATCACTATCCTCTAACTAAAGAAATTCCTCCTCATCTTCTTTCTAAAGATAACTCCTTTTATTCTGAGGCTATGCCCTTTGATCCTAGACTCTCCCACTAGTGGAAACATAGCTATAAGGTGAGAGAGGGAAAGATTAATGAAGATGTGCGGAGCAAGGTTTTTTACACAGAGAGTGGTAGGTGCCTGGAACTCATTGCCAGGGGTGGTGGTGGAGGCAGCTATAAAAGTGAAGCTTAAGAGGCTTTTAGATTGGCACGTGGAAGTGCCGGGGTATGGAGGGATATGGATATGGTACAGGCAGAAGAGGTCAGTTTAACTTGACATAATGTTTGGTACAAACATTGAGGGCTGAAGAGCCCGTTCCTGTGCTATACTGTTCTATGTTCTATGTTCTACTATGTAGGTACATGAATAAGAAATCTTTAGAGGGACTTTGGCCAAACGCGGGTAAATGGAACTAGCTTAGATAAGGCATCTTGGTCGGCATGGGCGAGTTGGGCTGAAGGGCCTCTTGCCGTGCTGTATGAGTCTATGACTGTAATAATCAAAACTCAGCAGAGCTTAGTTTAGTTTAATTTAATTTAGATTAGTTTAGTTCAGTTTAGTTTAGGTTCAGTTTAGTTTAGATACATCATGGAATCATCATGGCCCCATCGGCCCAACGAGCCACGCCCACCAGCATTCGCCAATACGCTAGCTCTATCCTACACGCGAGGGACAAGTTTTACAGAAGCCAATTAATTTATAAATCTGCACGTCTTAGGAATGTGGGAGGGAAAGGAGCATCTGAAGAAAACCTACAAAGTCACGGGAAAAACGTACAAACTGTTCAGACAGCAACTGTACTCGGGATCAAAGTCGGGTCCCTGGCACTGTAAGGCAGCAACTTTACCACTGCACCACTGTGCCGCCATTTACAACGATTTGTCTTTTATTGAGAGAAGGATATTTGGGAGGAGAAAAATCCTGGATTGGTCTATGAGGCCGATGAGTTATAAGGTGTCGGATAAGGGGACAGTGTTTGTTATGTCAGTTCTGCTAAAGGTATACAGGCATACAAAATCTTGTCAGTCCCTGATCACTGTCAAGTCTAAATCCCAGAGCTCATAATTAGCACTGCTGTGGGAGCACCTACATTAAGCAAGCAGCAGGAGCTCAATAATGGGCCTACCACTAGCATTCAAAGGTGATCAATGTTGGCCTCACTAATAATGCCCGTATTCCTGTACATCTATCAACAGAAACACGCTGGTAATTGGAGAAGTTATATTTCAGGACCTTTGTTAGAGTGAACATGTCAAAGGATTGAAGAATACAATCTTTAACCTATTACACAAAAATGAAAGTTCAAACTCTGCCCACTAAAAGAGGAGATAATTAGTACATTCAGCATGTGTTACGAAGTGGCAATCTTGGTTAGTAAAGCACTGACATCAGATAAAATTATAGAGGGTGTCCGAAGGAACTGCAGATGCTAGTTTATACCGAAGACAGACACAAAGTGCTGGAGTAACCTAGCGGGTCTGGCGGCATCTCTGGAGAAAAAGGATGGGTGGCGTTTAGGGTTGGGACCCTTCCCCTTCGACCGGAAACATCACCCATCCTTTATCCACAGAGATGTTGCCTGAACCACTGAGTTACTCCAGCACTTTCTGTCCATCTAAGATTATGGAGGAGATGTATTGAACAGGACTTCACAAAATGTGACTGGGTGATCACTGGAAAAGATTAAAGGACCTAATTTGGGAGAAGAGAGTGACCTGGATGAGAGATTGGTTAGACTGAGGAAAGGGGCAAGTTTAGTTTGCATTATTATTGACAAGTGTACAGTGAAAAGCTTTTAGCACTTCAACTCCCCCTCCCATTCCCAATCCGACCTCTCTGTCCTGGGTCTCCTCCATTGCCAGAGTGAGCAACAGCGGAAATTGGAGGAACAGCACCTCATATTCCGTCTGGGGTCCTTGCGCCCTTATGGCATCAACATTGAATTCCCCCAATTTGGCTAGCCTGTGCTTTCCCCTCCCCTTCCTTCACCCTCTAGCTGTCTCCTCCCACCCTCCCTTCCGCCCGCCCTCGGGCTCCTCCTCCTCCCTTTTTCCTTCTTTCTTTCCCCACCCCCCATCAGTCTGAAGAAGGGTTTCGGCCCGAAACGTCGCCTATTTCCTTCGCTCCATAGATGCTGCTGCACCCGCTGAGTTCCTCCAGCAATTTTGTGTACCTTCGATATTCCAGCATCTGCAGTTCCCTTTTGAAAGCTTTTATTTATGTTCTATCCAGCCAAAGAAAAGACTGTACATGATTACAATTAAGCCGTCCACAGTGTACATGGAAAAGATAAAGGATACAGCATTTTGTGCAAGATCAATGGTTCTAAGGTGTTTTCTTTGTCACATATGCAACTGCACGGTGAAATTCTTTTACACATATATCACATGTGTGGGCACCACCATTTTTGGCGCCGTTATTCAAAGTCCAAAGTCCGGTCGGCCCACGTGCTCGATGTACAGTGAACCGATGTCCCTCTCCTCTCCTCACCCGGCCATCTTTGTGTCCCGGGGGGCACCTCCTGAATTACCTCAGTTCACCCACCTACCAGCCCTTCCCCCTCACGCCCGACATTCCAGCTCCCTCCCGGTTATGCCGTCCGATGAGCCTTCGGGTGAGGTTTACCAGTCCGAGACTTTGGCCGGTTTACTTCTCCTGCCGTCTGACGAGCCTTCGGGTGGAGAAGTCCAATAATGTCCGATTAAAGATGGATCAATGGTCCCCAGTGAGGTAGATGGGAGGTCAGGACCGCACGCTAGCTGATGAGAGGACTAGAGTGAAAGAGTTGAAGAGGTAAGAGTTAAAAGGGCCAATCTGTAAAGTTGTTTTCTTCCAAGTTCAAATCCAAGACCACTTCTTTTCAACCGTTGATTTGGAACAAGGCCTAGAAGGAGTGTAGTCAAATTATGCAAATCATACCAAAATAGAAGCATTAGTTAATTATTCATTGGACCAAAAGCCACTAAAGGATGACAGAAGAGTAGGCAAAGATGCAGCACATTTAAATCAGAGCCAAAGGGGCTTAACTTTAAATAAATCACCCACCTAATCCAATTTTTAAGTCTTTTGAAAGAAAGGATTGCTTGTACAATAGGTGAGGATGTGATGGAGAAATGCATTTAGTTTTTTTTGAAAAGGAATAAAAATACACAAAATGTAACTGCAGAACAATTAAATACAACACCCCTGTTTGGTAAAAATATAGAAAATAGAATAGACTTGTGGTTTTATGCTTTCCTGCAACATTGCAGCTGGAGGTCCCCTTCAGTGTTTATAAAGATCATGATGTCCCATAGATAGGCAGGCAGAGTAACTCAGCTGGACAGGCAGCATCTCTGGAGAAAAGGAATGGGCAACGTCTCCGGTCGAGATTCTTCTGTGAATGTCCATGATATCACATGATTTCCATAGTGAAGATGGGAGCAATGCCTTTGATCTAAGGAGGCATCAGAAGATGAACGTTTGACAGCACTGGGTCTATACTCGCAGGAGTTATGAAGGACATCATTGAAACTAACCGAATAGTGAAAGGCCAAGATAGAGTGGATGTGGAGAGGATGTTTCCTCTAGTGGGAGAGTCTAGGACCAGAGGCCATAGCCTCAGAATGAAAGATCAAAATTTTAGAAAGGGGATGATGCGGAATTTCTTTAGTCAGTGGGTGGTGAATCTGTGGGCTTCATTGCCACAGACAATTGTGGAAGCCGTCAATGGATATTTTTAAGGCAGAGATTAACAGATTCTTAATTGGTAAGGGCGTCAGGGGTTATGGGGAGAAGGCAGGAGAATGGGGTTGAGAGGGAAAGATACATCAGCCATGAGTGAATGGCGGAGTAGACTTGATGGGCTGAATGGCCTAATTCTGCTCCATTAACTTATGAACTTATGAGAAGGAGGCTCATGAATTCTAAAATTCTAACTCATACATGCAAACCCACACAAACATTTCTCTGCTCCAGTGATCTGTGTTTTCCAGTCTCATGATAAATCCCAGTATGTAACAATGTGCCTCCTACTAACAATTCATTATGAGCAAGCTGACAAGATGATGTTGAGGCTTAATGCTTGAGAGTGAATTAACAATTGTGCTAAAGGATATCAGGTTATGATGGAACAATTTGTCGTTTGTTTCCTTCAGTCCAATAAACCTTCCTTAGTGTTGTCATTATCTGCTGTATCTTCTGTTTTTCAGGTCCATTAGCCCACTTTACAAAATCTTCTCTGACCCACACTCACACAATGCAAATCTGGGCCTTTGTCTTCTAATGCTGACAGTGATGGAGTCTTAACAAGCAAACGTCCTTTTCTGCAGTGAACGCTTGCATTCAAGGGGTGATCTCCCATGCCAGAAGGATGGATGTATTGGAAAATGGTTATAATATTACAAAGCAAATCTTCAATGCCGCCCTTACAATAATACAATACAAATTTATTGTCATTTGAGCCCCAGTGAGACTCAAACGAAATTTCGTTTCCACAGCCATACAAACAAAGACAATGTCCTACAGACATACACACAATTAAATTCACACAAACATCCATCACAGTGAACCCACTGTGATGGAAGGCAAAGTCTTTTCTCTCCCCTGTTCTCCATGTCTCTCCCGATGTCCAAGCCCCAGGCGGGTGATGATAAGTCCCATGGCCATTTTAGGCCGCGCGGGGCGATTTACGGCCCCGCTCCCGGTCTGAAAGTACAAGGTTGGAACCCCCATGGGCGATGTTAAGTCCCACGGCCATGAAGCCGCGCCAGGTGATGTACGGTCCCGGTCCGGGTCGTTCCAACCCCGCGACACGGGCTGGAGAAGTCGCGTTGCGGGAGCTCCGGGAAGCGGTCTCTCTCTCCCCCCGGGCCCGCGAGCTCCCGATGTCCCAGTCCACCGGACCTGTGGCTGCGTTGCTGGAGCCTCCGAGCCCCAGGAGTCGAGTCGCAGCAGCGAGTCACCACCGCTCCCCACGCTCCGAGGCCGGCCAGCCCCACGATGGTGAGTAGTCCGCAGCTCCGCAGCTCCTCAGTCTCCCGAGCCCCCGGGTCGTTCAGGTTGGAGGCCGCTCCACGGTGCTAGGCCCCAACGACAACGGAGACCCGACAGGGAAAAAGTCGGGTCTCCCGGACAGGGAAGAGATTTTAAATAGTTTCCCCCTGCACCCCCCCCCCCCCCCGCCCTCCACATATACACATTTAAAACCAGTATTAAAAAACACCAAACACTACATTTAACTAGACAAAAAACAAAAAAAAGACAGACAGGCTGTAGGGGCCGCTGCAACGGGTGAGTCGCGCCACCATAATTCAATCCGCAAAACAAACTACGGCACATTGAGTGGTTCAGGATAGCATCTGTGGTGAGCTTAGAAGGATGAGGGGACACCTCATTGAAACTTACCGAATAGTGAAAGGCCTGGATCGAGTGGATGTGGAGAGGATGTTTCCACTAGTGGGAGAGTTTAGGACCAGAGGGCATAGCCTCAGAATAAAAGGGCATATCTTTAGGAAGGAGATGCGATGAATTTCTTCAGCCAGAGTGTGGTGAGTCTGTGGAACTCTTTGCCGCCGATGGCGGTGGAGGCCAAGTCATTGGGTATTATGACTTATGAACTTATAAAGACCATGTCAGGTCCAGAAATCACAGAACTAATTTTGTGAGGCATCGAAGTTAGCTTTCTGGACTTGTAATCCAGAAGTCTCAGCTAATGATCCAGCGAGCCAGGTTCCAATGTTACAATGGTATAAAATCATGAGAGGAATAGGTTGGGTAGATGCACAGAGTCTCTTGCGCAGAGTTGGGGAATCGAGGACCAGAGGACATAGGTAGTAAGACTGGGCCCGCACCTGTCCTCCACTATCACCCTGAGCACCGGCACACCACAGGGCTGTGTACTGAGCCCCAGCTCTACTCCCTCTTCACTCACGACTGTGTTCCTGCATTCGACACCAACACCATCGTCAAGTTTGCAGACGACACAACAGTGATTGGGCTGATCGCCAACTGTGATGAAACTAAATACAGAGCAGAGGTGCAGAACCTGGCGGGCTGGTGCGCACGTAACAACTTGTCACTAATCACCTCCAAGACCAAGGAGCTGATTATTGACTTCAGGAGGTCACATAATGGAGAATACGCCCCAATCTCCATCTACGGGGACAGTGTGGAGAGAGTGTCCAGCTTTAAGTTTCTGGGCACTCACATTTCAGAGGACCTCACATGGTCCACCAACACCGCTGCGCTGGTCAAGAAGGCACAGCAACGACTGTTCTTCCTGAGAACATTGAAAAAGACTGGTCTGCCCCAACAGCTGCTGACAACGTTCTACCGCTGCACCACAGAGAGCATATTAACGTATGGCATCTTTGTGTGGTATCTCAGCTGCACGGAGGCGGAGAGGAGAGCTCTTCAGCGCAGAAGATTATTGGGACACAGCTACCAGCCTTGGAGGGCATCTACCACACACGGTGCCTCAGGAAGGCCATCAGCATCCATAAAGACTCCTCACACCCTTGTAATGGACTGTTCGAACTACTTCCCTCCGGCAGACGTTACAAGGCCTTCTACGCCCGAACCTCCAGACTCAGGAACAGCTTCATTCCCAGAGCTATAGTGGCTCTGAACCGGCCCTGCTGAGTGACCCCCCCCCTCTCATGGACTGTCTCCCTCGGATGGTCACGTCGCACAGACACATCTACACTTTAGTCTGTTTGAACTGTTTTACTGTTTTAATGTTCTTTTTACAAACCATGTTTCTCGGGGTATCTAAATCTAAATGTTATTAGTTATTCAAGTATGACATCGGATGGAAGCTGCAAACCCAAATCTCGTTGCACGTATGTGCAATGACAATAAAATATATTATTATTATTATTATTATTATTATTATTATTATTATTATTATTATTATTATTATTATTATTATTATTATTATTATTATTATTATTATTATTATTATTATTATTATTATTATTATTATTATTATTATTATTATTATTATTATTATTATTATTCAAAGTGAAGGGGAAAAGATTTAGTAGGGATCTAAGGGGTAACTTTTCACACAAAGGGTGGTGGGCATATGGAACAAGCTGCCAGAGGAGGTAGTTGAGGCTGGGACTATCCCATCGTTTAAGAAGCAGTTGGACAGCTACATGGATAGCACAGGTTTGGAGGGATATGGACCAAGCGCAGGCAGGTGGGACTAGTGTAGCTGGGACATGTTGGCCGGTGTGGGTAAGTGGGGCCGATGGACCTGTTGCCACACTGTATCGCTCTATGACTCTATGACTCTAATCATCGAGGGACACAACATGGAAACAGTGGCCCATCCTGTCCATATTGACCAACTTGACGTCCAGGGCTTGTCCCATTTGTTTGCATTTGAACCCTCGCCCTCTAAACTCTTCCTACATATATCTGTCCAAATGTCTGTAAAAATTCATAATTGTATCAACTAAATGAATATCATAGGGATGTAAAGAAGAGAAGAGAATCTTATGCAATAGCCTGACAAGTTACCTACTTCATAACAATGTGTGGACCCGGTGGACAGTAGAGACTGTTTCTGAGCTGTATCATTCAATCAAAAAATCAAGGCTGGAGCAGAGAAGGCTGAGAGATGTTCTTCAAGATTCAAGAGTGTTTTATTATCACATGTTCCAAAAATGGAACAACGAAATTCTTACTTGCAGCAGCACAACAGATATGTGAACATAGCACTCTGTAAAACTCATGATAAACAACAACAACAAAAAGTTCAGTATACATAATACAAAGCAGAGAGACAAATCTTCTAGAGATTTACAAAATCATGAGAGGAATAGATAAGGTGAATAACAACAATCTTTTCTGGAATGTTGAAATAACTCAGCGGGTCAGACACCATCACTGAAGAAATGGAATAGGTAACGTTTTAGGTCGAGACCCTTCTTTAGAATGAGTCAGAGGGAAACTAGAGGTATGAAAAGGTACAAAGAACAAATGAATGAAAGGTATAAAAAGAACAAACAAAACCAACAACGATGATCAAGTAAAGGTGGAGCCCACAATGGTCCATTGTTGGCTGTGGAAAGGGCAGTAGGGGAGAGGGCATAGGTTTGAAGTGTGAGGGTAAAGATTTAAAAAGTACCAGTGGGGCAATTTTTTCACTCAGTTGTTGATGTGTTGATGGAAGGAGCTGCCAGAGGAAGTTGTAAAGGGAGGGACAATTACACTATTTAAAGGACACTAATGGGCCTGTCTCACTTAGGTGACTTTTTCGGCGACTGCAGGAGACTATACACTCGCCAAATGGTCGCCACATGTTCGCGGGTGGTTGCCAGGGAGTCACCTTCAAGGTTGTGAGGAATTCCCACATTCTGGGAACTAGTTGCAGCCTCATTATGGTCGCTGCGAATTTTTCAACATGTTGAAAAATTAGCGCCGACTAGATCGAAGCCGCCATGGAGAGTAGCGAGAATTCTCGTGCTGTGCGTGGGTCGCCAGGAGGTCCTAGTGGGTTGCCAGGAGGTTCGAAGGTTCTCGTAGGTTGTAGCCAGTGCTGAATGGTGAATTTCATTGGCTCATTGGGAAAAAAAACGTAAGCAGTAGGTTTCAGAACCAAGAATAACCGGCCGGTAATGTTACTGCCGAGCTTCACAGCCGTGTATCTCTGGCTTCTTAAAAGGTGTCCCCACTCCTTCTCCCTCCTTCTCCCCCTTTCTCCCCCCTCTCTCCCCCCTCTTTTAAAGGACTTACCGTACATTGTGCTTTAGCCGTCTTAATTACAGCGCCAACCTTCCTGTTCATCATGGTGTGTGTCTGTGTCACCTTGGCTTTGCACCGTGTGAATTTCACTCAGACAGCGCTCCCCCCCTTTGCTCTGTCCCCCGCCTGCATAACGGGCTGGTGAAGGAAGCGGTGTGTGTGTGTGCGTGTGCGTGTGCGTATGCGTGTGCGTGTGCATGTGCGTGTGCGTGTGCGTGTGCGTGTGCGTGTGCGTGTGTGTGTGTGTGTCCCCGTCCCCGTCCCCGTCCCCGTTCCGGTCTTTCAGGTGAGTGTTGCCAACTTGACAGACGCCGGCAGTGGCCTGAAAAATCGCCTAAGTGGGACAGGTACATTAGGCAGATTGAGCTTCTATGCCACCTTGTCTATCAGTGTCACTATTTTCATTCTGTATTATGGAGATGTATGTGGAATATCTACAGAAGTTGGGTCTTTATTTCATTTGAACAGAGGAGATCGATCATATGTTGGGGAATTATGTACAGAATTATTGGTTGGTGAATTTTTAACTGTGGGTCTAAGTTACAGACCTGTCACCAGAGGCTAGTGGAAACATTTGGAGGAATCAATTTGCTACAGAAGATTGATAATTCATGGATAGTTTTATCACAATAGAATCCACAAAACTTTGAAAAGGGAAGATCATAAATTTTGGAAGGAAACATTTGAAAGGGGACAAAATAATTGGGAGAAGAATGAGACACAGCAGTTACCTGCAGCAAAGGACCAGGTTTGACATAATGGGCTGAATTGCCTTCATCTGTGCTACCATAATGACCAAAACAACTCTCATTTATCCAGCAGCTTTAATAGAAATAATACCAAGAAGTTTTGTAGGATTGCTACAGTGATATTTCTTGCTTTGCCACGTTTGGAGATATTGAGGCAGATGACAAACATGGACCAAATGCATGAGTTTTAGGGAGTTTTGGAAAGGAAAGAAGATGAGGAGAAAGAGGGGGAAGTTAGGGCAGGTAATGTCAGATTCAATTGCTGTGGCAGCTGAAAGCACAGCTATTAATGGTGGAGCAATTATGTTTGGGGATGAATGGGAGGTCAAAGAGTCATACATGTTAAAACAAGCTCTTTAGCCCAACTTGCCCATGCCGAACAAACATACCCCATCTACACTCGACCCACCTGCTTGTGTTTGGCCCATAACCCTCTAAAACTATCCTATCCATGTATCTATCGAAATGTTCCATAAACATTGTGACAGTACCTGTCTCAACTACATCCTCTAGCAGCTCGTTCCATACACCTACCATCCTTTGTGTAAAAAAGTTGCACCTCGGGTTCCTATTGAAGCTTTCCTCCCTCACCTTAAACCTATGTCCTCTGGTTTTCGATTCCCCTTCTCTGGGCAAAAGACGGCGCATTTACCTGATCTATTCCTCTCATGATCTCATACTCCATTATACAATCACCCCTCTTCTTCCTGTGCTCCAAGGAATAAAGTCCTAACCTCCTCAACCTCTCACTATAGCACAGGCCTCGGGTCCTGGAGACATCCTTGAAAAAAATGTCTGCACCCTTTCAAGCTTAACAACATCTTTCCTATAACAGCGGACTGAAACTGAACACAATACTCTAACATTGTGGCCTCACCAATGTCTTGTACAATTGTAACATGACCTCCCAACATCTATACTCCACATCAGGTGACAGACATCAGGAAGGGTTATAGGGTTGGAGAAAGTTACAGAACTTGGTGGGATTGTGGAAGGATTTGAAAAAGAACCGATTGAGTCTTTTTAAGACAAGACACCGTAGATGCTGGAATCTGTAACAAGATGGATAGGACAGGTTTAGAGGGATATGAGCCAAATGCAGGCAGGTGGGACTAGTGTAGATGGGACATGTTGGTCGGTGTGGGTAGGTTGGTCCAAAGGGCCTGTTTCCACACTGTATAACTCTATGACTCTATGACTCTAACAGAATGCTGGAAGAATTCAATGGGTCTACCAGCATCTCTGAACGTTTCCAGTCAAGATCTTGTGGTCCTGATGGTCTAGACCCAAAATACCGAGTTATTTCCACAGATGCTGCTACGATTTAAAAACTAACCGTCGCTTAATCGGGAAGCAAAAATCTTCAAAAGATACATTTCTGCATTGAAAAGGTTTTGAGTAATAGGAGCAGGAGATTTTATTGTAGACGCAAGAAACTGCAAGAGCTGGCACATAAAAAAAGACACAAAGTACTGGAGTGTGTCAGCTGGTCAGGTAGCATCTTGGTAGAATGCCCAAATCGCTGCCTATCCATGTCCTCCAGAGATGCTGCCTGAGTTACTCCAGCACTTTGAGTCTTTTTACAGAAGATTTACTGCCTTGCATTATTTGCAACAAAGAGCACATTTACTTTGGTCCACGGAACAAAATAAATAATTCCTCATCCACTCCCACTCCTACTCCTACTTTCATCCAAGTAGGCGAGAAACCAAATGGATGAGAGAAAGACTTGCTGGGTGAATGGGCTCTTCCTGTCCTAATCATTGGTGTTGCTATGGTTACAGAATGTGTTTACATTCGCCCTCTTACTTCCAAATATCCTCCAACCCCCTTATCTCATAATGCAATTTACTAAAACCCCAAAAGAATAGAAGCAGGGGAGTGAAAGTATCCGTTGGAATTATTTGCAGCAAACAAGCCAAATTAAAACAAATCAATTTTGTTCTACAGCTGGTGTTTGACTTCATCAGTAAGCAGGCCAACACACAGCAGAAATATCTCCTTAGAAAATGTATAGCAGTGAGGCAAGTCATTCAACCCATCACACCAGCCCTGCTCTGTAAAAGGCTGTTGATTAGTCAATTCTTTATTCACTCGTTTAGGTCGGCAAGGTAGCGCAGTGGTAGAGTTTGTTAGAATCTGTTCAGAGTTTGTGCGATCTCCCAGTGACCCTAGCTGTTCTGCTTTCCTCCCACATTCCAACGACGTGCAAGCTTGCAGGTTAATTGGCCTCTGTAAATTGCCCCCCTGGTTGATCCTGACTATGTGTGCTATCTGTTTCGTAGTTTGTACATTCTCCCTGTGACCATGTGGGCTTTCTCCAGGTGCCCTGGTTTCTTCCTACATTCCAAACTCGAGCGGGTTCGTAGGTTAACTGGCTTTGGTAAAGATTGCAAAATTGTCCCTGCTGTGTAGGATAGCATTAGTGTACGGTTTTATGGGGACCGCTGGTCGGCGCAAATTCGGTGCGCCGATGGGCCCGTTTCCGTGCTGTGTCTCTAAAACTAAAACTAGAAACGAGCCCCTGGTGTGTAAAAGGTAGAACTAGTGAAGGGGTGATCGAGGATCAGCATGGACACAGTGTGCCGAAGGGCCTGTTTGCACACTCTATCTCTAAGCTAAACTAAACTAAATGATGTATTAATAGGAGGGCATATCCTGCATTGGAAAGTAAGTTGCTTGGAAGTCTTTGGTCTCCATTACTGGAGAAAAACATGTCCTGATCGTGCAGTGTAGTCTTTATAAATGACACAGTCGCAGCGGGTAATTATAGCATACATCCAAATTTATTCCAAAGGTTAAGCTTCCAGACAAAATAGCCTGAGTAGCAAAAGCACATTAAGTAGCAGGCCAGACAAGGGGAATTAAACTGCTTGACTTATCTCCTATTGGTCTTCATAAATCACACTGCCTTCACCACCCAATTACTTTGAGAAAAGCAGGAGGAGTCCACTATCCAAAGAAACACTCCCCACTGTGTCTCCATACCTGCAACTCTCCTGCAAGTCCACTCTCCCTGCACATGCTGTTTGTCTTTTAGAAATTAGGCTATTATTCACATTGATATAACAGTGTTATTTTAAGCATTTAAAATTATTAAAATGTGCAGTGACTAAAATAATCGCAAACACGTCAGTAGGATGTAATCAAAAGTTGCACATCCTTTGTGCATAAAATAGCATCTTATCTAGGTGTTCTAGGAGTAAAACAACATCGAGTTTTAAAGAACTATTGGAAAAATACATCTGCAATCTTAGACACAAAGTGTTGGGGTAACTCAGTGGGTCAAGCCGCATCTCAGGAGAACACGGATAGGCAATGTTTCTGGTCAGGAACCTTCTTCAATCTGAATTAAGGTCACCACATGAATTGTCGTCCATCCATGTTCTCCAGAGATGCTACTTGACTCGCTGATTTACGCCAGCATATTGTGTCTTTTTTGTGTAAAAACAAATCTGCCGTTCCTTGCGTCTACTTTTGCGATCCTCTTTATTTAGAATTTATGTTTTTGTATGTTCTCTGAGTCTATGCTTCTGTGATACTGCTGCAAGCAAGATTTTCATTGTACAGATCCACCACTGACTTTCCGGCAACTGGTGGCCCGGCACCTCCTTTAATCCGGACAAAATTATGAGAGCGCACTTGAAATCCATCCCTGGAAGCCCTCCCGAAAATGTGGCATCTCGGCCGGGTGAGGTGGCCGATCGCGACCTCATCGGGACTTCCGATCGGCGGGTCGAACTTGCTCCCTGCGGCCGGGGCTCTGGAACTCCGGCAGATTCGCTCCTGTAGCCAGCATCCGAGGCGGACCTTGTTCCCACAGCAGCCTAGGTGGACCATTCATTTACCATGTCTGTATCTCAGAGGCCATGACCTGTTGGTCTGGCAAAATGGATAATCCAGAGAGGCTCTGGAACCAAGGATGCAGGAAGATCGGTGGTGGACCTGTACTGGTATCTCATTGCAACAGTGCATGTGACAATAAACTTGACTTGGCAAATATTTTGGCAAATTCTTTAGATTTTTGCATTACGATCTCAATTGATTCTAATTTCAATTTAGGAATTGTGATTGGCACAATGAATATTGCTGCTAGTGTTTGTATTACTTTTAAAAATAGGAAGTTTGGAGCAAGATTCATCTACAAATTGGCCATGTTTCCGCTGGGATAATCAGGTCAACAATGGAGGTTTCATTGGAGCTGTGTGGGAGCAGTTCTAATTGCTGTGCAACTCTGCTCTTGATTGCGGGACTTTGCGAGAGCCTCAAAATGTAAACGGGATACATTTTAACCCTATCTGTGTTCTCTGGAGATGATGCCTGACCTGTTGAGTTACTCCAGCACTTTGTGACATTTGTTTTGTACAGCAGCATCTGGAGTTCCTTGTGTCTACTTTAGTACTATTATTTTTTTTTATCTTGGCATAATGTTCGCATGCACGTTGCGGTCCGAAGGGGCCTGTTCCTGTGCTGTACTGTTCTATGTTCTAACGTACTTCTGGGATTCAGCGCGGCAGCCAAACCCAACAAGAAACTAATTCTGCATAATTCATTTTAGACAGATTTTGGTCGTTTAAAATCAGGCTACTCACAAGTGATTGATGCTGCAATTGACATTTTGATTGAAAATCCCCATTTTCAGCTTATTAATCAAACTTACCAATGTATTATTCTAAAATATATTTTTAAATGTATTTTAAAAGCTACACTTCAGTGAAATAATTAAGATTTATAACACCAGTGGTTCATTGCAGAAGCTGCAGTGGTGATATGCAAATATATTTCAATGGTAAATTAAAACAATTTGATGAAAGGTTAATTTTCTGTCTCCATTGGTGCTGCTGGAGTACTTCCAGTGTTTTCTGCTTTTAGTTTAAATACCGCACATCTGAAGTATATTGGTTTTGTGGAAGATTAACGTGTAACTTCCTTGGCGAGATCTCAAACCAAAGGTAAAGATAATTTCTTGGGCAAACACGGCAACTCCATCTTAAGAGCAAGAAGCGGTAGAGTTGTTGCTTTACAGGGCCAGAGACCTGGGCTCGATCCTGACTACAGGTGCTGTCTGTATGGAGTTAGTATATTCTTCTCGTGACCGCTTGGGTTTTCTCCGAGTTCTTCGGTTTACTCCCACACTCAAAAGACGTACAGGTTTGTAGGTTAATTGGCTTTGTATAAATGTAAATTGTCCCTAGTGTGTGTAAGATAGTGTTAATGTGCGGGGATCGCTGGTCGGTGGAGACTCAGTGGCCCGAATCTGTATCTCTAAACTAAACTAAACTAAACTAAACTAAACTAAACTAAACTAAACTAAACTAAGCTGCTCACCAGTGCAATGCTCTGTTGTGAGGGATTAGTTCAGGAAACAACGCAGAACAGTCCAAAGACTGAAGGACAGTGAAAGCTGAGATCAATTCCTTCAATGATCTGAGGAGAGGCCTAATAATGAGTTGGCAGGGAAGCTTGGCCTCTGTTCCTGACTCGTTGGCAACCTGCCCTTCCACCACAAGTTGGAAGCAGAAGTGATGTGAAATTCTGCTTCTGTTTTACCGCCTCCTCACAAACCCAGCTCTAAATGCACCGGAGGATTGGTGCAGTTGGCTGGCACTGAAAGCTTTTGGGCACTGTAATGTTTTTAAAAAAAAAGATGGTAAGTGCCAGTTTATACACATGAAAAGAGGTATATGTTTATTTGAAAGGGAGAACATATTGGTCAAAATAAATGTTGTGCTATCTTCAGACTGAGTGATTCAGTCGGTGCTACATTGTAGCTACATCATCAGGCTTTCTTATCAACAGTCCACAAACAGATGCACAGGACTACTCGCACGGCACTCCCTGCCTCTGAGTACCTACCCCTTCAACTCAGTGAGAAACATAGATCTCATGCCCCATTACAGGAAACACGGAGGTCTTGCTGCAGCTGTACACAGTATTAGTGAGACCACATTTGGAATACTGTGTACAGTTCTGGGGTCCATACTTAAGAAAGGATGTACTAGCCCTGGAGGCAGTGCAGCGAAGGTTTACAAGATTAATTCCTGCAATGAGGGGATTGACATATGAGGAAAGGTTAAGTAGGCTGGAACTCTACTCTTTGGAGTTTAGAAGAATGAGAGGCGATCTCATTGAAACATATAAGATCGTGAGGGGCCTTGATCGGGTGGATGCACCGAGGATGTTCCCAATGATCGGGGAAACTAGAACTAGAGGACATAGTTGCAGAATAAGGGGGGGCTCTTTTAAAACTGAGATGAGGAAGAACTTCTTCACCCAGAGGGTGGTTAATTTATGGAATTCACTGCCCCAGGGAGCAGTGGAAGCAGAAACTTTAAATATATTTAAGACTAAAATAGATGGTTTTTTAGCTGCCAAGGGGATAAGGGGCTACGGGGAGAGGGCAGGGATATGGACCTAGGTATGGTTAGTATAGTAAGACCTGAGTGATCTCCTGGACAAGTGTCGATCGCCTGGATTGGGGTCGGAGAGGAATTTCCCGGATTTTTTTCCCGAATTGGACCTGGGTTTTTATCCGGTTTTTTGCCTCCCCCGGGAGATCACGAGGTTCTTGGGGTGGAGAGGGGTGATAGCGGTATAAAGGGGAGGGTAGTGTCTTGTGTTCTGTGTCTTGTGTCTACTGTTTGTGGGTAAGTGTGTCTGTTTAGTGTTCAGCCATGAGCGAATGGCGGTGCGGGCTCGACGGACCTGGTGGTCTACTCTCGCACCTACTTTCTATGTTTCTATGTGGAAGCTTTGGAGAGAGTGTAGTGAAGGTGTATCAGAATGCTGCCTGGATTAGCGAGAGGTTGGATAGACCACTCTGTATATTTGTGTTGCCACGCCCAGGGAGCTATGAACTTGGGCCCCAAGCTTCCTCTGTGCGTTATTGCTGTTAAGTGTCTTGCCATTAACTGTAAACTTTCCCCAGCTATTCATATCCCAAAGGCGGCCTGATTGCTGTGCTAGTTGCCCACTGCCCTGGTGTAGCTGGGTGTGGGAGCATTAGGAAGCAGTTGGTGGACAGGTGAGAGAGAATATAATAAAGTGAATTGAATGGGGAAATACTGTAGACTTGCAACAAATGGTCTGCTCTTGTGCTATAAGGAAGTACAGGCCCACTGCTGATTTCCCAGTATCCTTGATACCAGAGCCTTTCTGGATTATCCATTTTCTTGGATCAACGGAAGTCATGGCCTCCGAGATGAGTCCAACGGTACCAGAAGTGTCCACCTCGGCAGCCGAGGAGCTGAGATACTGGCTCGCAAAGTCGGCCATGGGAATGGATTTGCCGGCTCAGGCCTGGCCTTGGTTCCAGAGCCCTGGCTGCAGGGCACAAATTTGACCCGCCGATCAGCGGTGGAAGTCCCGATGAGGTTGAGATCGGCCGCCTCACCCAACCCAAGTGCCACATTTTTGGGGGTGACTTCCAGGGGGGATTTCAAATGCACTCTCGTAGTTTTGTCCGGATTAAAGGAGGTGCCAAACCACCGGAAATTGCCAGATGTTCAGTGGTCGACCGGTATAAGAATATTATATAATATGAAAATAGAATCTGCTTATTATGCCTTGTAATAATTATGCTCAAAATCAGATTAGACAATAGGTGCAGGAGTAGGCCATTCGGCCCTTCGAGCCAGCACCGCCATTCAATGTGATCATGGCTGATCATCCCCAATCAGTACCCCGTTCCTGCCTTCTCCCCATATCCCCTGACTCCGCTATCTTTAAGAGCCCTATCTAGCTCTCTCTTGAAAGTATCCAGAGAACCGGCCTCCACCGTCCTCTGAGGCAGAGAATTCCACAGACTCACAACTCTCTGTGAGAAAAAGTGTTTCCTCGTTTCCGTTCTAAATGGCTTACTCCTTATTCTTAGATTGTGGCCCCTGGTTCTAGACTCTCCCAACATCGGGAACATGTTTCCTGCCTCTAGCGTGTCTAAACCCTTAATAATCTTATATGTTTCAATAAGATTTCCTCTCATACTTCTAAACTCCAGAGTGTACAAGCCCAGCTGCTCCATTCTCTCAGCATATGACAGTCCCGCCGTCCCGGGAATTAATCTTGTAAACCTATGCTGCACTCCTTCAATAGCAAGAATTGAGATTGAGTTCTATGTATCTATATTTTGTTTTTGCAAGTAATATTTTCTGGTTGTTTAAATTGGAGGAAAACGGCTGAGTGAGGAAAACCACTCGACCATGCTCGCCTTTAGAAAGTGAAATCCTGCAGCTGTAGGCAATCTGAAATAAAACCGTGGTTACTAGAAATAGCCAGCAGGTCGGGCAGCATCAATGGAGAGAGGAATAGGGTTCATGTTTTGGATGAGTGACCTTTTCTCTGAAGCACAGGCTTTTCACTGTGTCTTGGGTAGAAAATATACTCCGCAAATGACAGGAAGACTTCTTTATGCAACGCTTGTTAAAAAGACCATGTGCACAGATAAAGAAAGGGTTTTGTTACACAAAACTAACCCTGGTGTTCATGTACATATGGTAGAATATGTCATATCTCAAGTGGCACATGCCGCTGTGGTAGAGTTGCAGCCTTACGGTGCCAGAAACCCGGGTTCGATTCTGACTTTGGGTGCTGTCTGTGCGGAGTTTGTATGTTCTCCCTGTGACCGCATGGGTTTCCTCCAGGTGCGACAAAGGTTCACCTGTATCTCCTCCAACCTCATCTACTGCATCCGCTGCTCTAGATGTCAGCTGATTTACATCGGTGAGACCAAGCGTAGGTTGGGCGATCGTTTCGCCGAACACCTCCGCTCAGTCCGCAATAACCTACCTGACCTCCCGGTGGCTCAGCACTTCAACTCCCCCTCCCATTCCCAATCCGACCTCTCTGTCCTGGGTCTCCTCCATTGCCAGAGTGAGCAACAGCGGAAATTGGAGGAACAGCACCTCATATTCCGTCTGGGGTCCTTGCGTCCTTATGGCATTAACATTGAATTCTCCCAATTTGGCTAGCCCGTGCTGTCTCCTCCCCTTCCTTAACCCTCTAGCTGTCTCCTCCCACCCTCCCATCCGCCCGCCCTCGGGCTCCTCCTCCTCCTCCCCTTTTCCTTCTTTCTTTCCCCACCCCCCATCAGTCTGAAGAAGGGTTTCGGCCCGAAACGTCGCCTATTTCCTTCGCTCCATAGATGCTGCTGCACCCGCTGAGTTTCCCCAGCAATTGTGTGTACCTTTCCTCCAGGTGCGTTGGTTTCCTCCCACACTCCAAAGCTGTGCAGGCTTGTGGGTTCATTGGCTTACGTGAAAATTGCAAGTTGTCCCTCGTGTGTAGGATAGTGTTAGTGTACGGGGAATGGTGTTCGGCGCGGATTCGGTGGGCGAAAGGGCCTGTTTCTGCACTGTGTCTGGAAACTAAACCAATTGCAGAACAGTAGCCCAATTTGCTGAATGCATTACCCAACAAATTTCAAAAAGACTTTCAGACCATTCACCACTTTTCTCAAGTGAAAGTTTTATTTTAACCTTAATGGAGATTTTTAACAATTGGGAGAGCATAAAGGGATAAAAATGTGGCTGATTTCAGTGACTACAATTTTATTCTGACGAATGTTGCATTATGTTGGACACCTCACAGCCAAAGGGAAATGTGGGATCTAAAGGCTGTGACTTTGTTATTCACACTGACTGCTGTAAGACAATTACAGCAATGGCCAATTTAGCCTGGGAACATGTCCAATGGAATATTGATGAGTTGCCAAGTCACGTTATGCTGGTGGGTCTCCAGCTCAACAAATGATGAGCAGAGTTTCACACTTTTCTTCCCCATTAGCTTAAATAAAGAAACGCCAAAAATCAATGTATTAATTTAATTAACATCTCCCTGCCCTACCAGTTAGAAAGAATGGCTTGGTTGCATTCATTTCAATGGTCCATTGGAGCTTTACTTGTCACGTGTGCAACCACGCAGTGAAATTCGATTTGCATATATATACACGCAATGTTTTGGTGCCATTATCAAAGTCCAACGTCCGGTCCGCCCGCGCGCTAGAGTGGTTCCTGATCCAGGTAAGCACCAGACTACTGCATGGCCTCCCTCCGTCACCTTCAACCGGATATGCCCGCGAACCGACTGCCTCTGCTTCTCCCGGCCATCTTTGTGTCCTGCAGCTGATTTTGAAGGTGCTGGAGGCATTACCCAGGTTCACCCCCCTACCGGCCCTTGCTTCTCACGCAGGTGGATTTCAGCGGATATTTAATAAAACCAAGCAATCTCCAAATCCATGGTTAAATGTAAAACTACCAGAAAAGATCATTTACATTTATATACTGCTCTCCAGAATGCCCTAACTTGCTTTTACGTGGTTTAGTTTAATTGATTGTCACATGTACCATGAATCTAGAGGTGTGCGCTTTCACACTTCTGTATCTGTTGCCTGATGGGGGAGGTGAGACAAGGGAGTGGAGTGAGATTCAGCCTTGATTATGCTGGTGGCCTTGCCTAGGCAGCATTTGGTGTAGATGGAGTCAATGGAAGGGAGGTTGGTTGGCGTGATGGTCTGGGTGGCCTCCACAATTCTCTGCAATTTCTTGCAGTCTTGGATGGAGCTGTTCCCAAACCATGCCCTGATGCATCCCGATAAAATGCAGGACAATTAATGTGGGAAATTTAATGCAAGAAACACAGCAAATGATCTACACACATCTTGGTTCAACAAATAGCCACCTCATATTTCAGCTTGGGAAGCTTACAACCCAAGAGTATGAAGATTGAATTTTCCAATTTGAGGTAACTAACCCACAACCCCCATCCCCCCTCCCAGCCCTTTTCCTTTCCTCTCTTCCCTGTGCCCCACCTGGATGTGTTCTCATTCTGCAATTCAGACTTCACCTTGCACTAAATGTTCTACCCTTTATCCTTTACCTGTGCACTGTGGACAGCTTGATTGTAATCATGTATAGTCTTTTCTTTGACTTGATAGCACACACACAAAAGCGTTTCAATACACATGTCAATAACAAACGAAGGTAAACTGAACTAAACTGAAACTAAGTCTGTCATTGATCTGGGGATGTTTCGATGCGGATGGATGGGTACAGAGTTGTACAGAGCAACCTTGCCTAACTACTTCAAAGCCAACATCTTGTGCTAACTTCGTCCTTTGCCTCATTCTTTGTAAAACCTTATTGGTGGAACAAGTTAGGTTGAACAAGTTAGGGCTTTATTCTTTGGAGCGCAGAAGGTTAAGGGGGGACTTGATAGAGGTTTTTAAAATGATGAGAGGGATAGACAGAGTTGACGTGGAAAAGCTTTTCCCACTGAGAGTAGGGAAGATTCAAACAAGGGGACATGACTTGAGAATTAAGGGACTGAAGTTTAGGGGTAACATGAGGGGGAACTTCTTTACTCAGAGAGTGGTAGCTGTGTGGAATGAGCTTCCAGTGAAGGTGGTGGAGGCAGGTTCGTTTTTATCATTTAAAAATAAATTGGATAGTTATATGGATGGGAAAGGAATGGAGGGTTATGGTCTGAGCGCAGGTATATGGGACTAGGGGAGATTATGTGTTCGGCACGGACTAGAGGGGTCGAGATGGCCTGTTTCCGTGCTGTAATTGTTATATGGTTATATGGTTATTAGTGTTGATAATGTCAAGTCATAGTAAGCCTTGGGCCTTCAATGCAATTTCTTATTCTTAAAGAAAACATTCAAGAGGGTATGAAGAAGGGTCCTGACCCAAAACGGCATATATCCATTCCTTTATCCATTCCCTCCACAGATGCAGCCTGACCCGCTGTTGCTCCAGCACTTTACTCAAGATTCCAGCATCTGCAGTTCCTTGCGTTTCCATTCAAGAGGGGCCATCATATTACTGCTGAAATCAGTGATCTTGTTTCCTGGCCGTGCATCCTGACTGTGGATGCTTCCTGCTTTCTGCCCTGAAATAGCTCATCATAAATCTCATGTTATATGTATTTTCCCTCTTCTCTTTTGAAGAAAAATAATTAAAATTAATGTCTGAAGATAAGTACAATTTCACACTGGGTTTCGATGCATTACTGTATTTTATTTCACAATAGCTTTCATGAATTATGGATGCGTCTTTGTGGAATAAACCTGGTAATGCACCATTTCTGGAGCCACGACCCATATTTACTGACATAATTGTATGAATAGACTGTTCAGCTCTACTTAATTCTTTCAATTCTACAGTTCGGCATGATATACCTCCTTTTTGCCTCGCTTTAGAATTATCAAATGGTTCACCAGCAAAGCTATTATTTTCCCTAAATTAGTCCCTCCCCCACCCTTTAAAATGTTTAATGGGCCGAGAGACAGCTGGACCAGATGGATGAACATTCAAATTCTCGTGCAATGGTGAAGCGAAGAGACGAGGGCCAGTTTAATAAAGAAAATGGCTGAGATAAGTCTCCAGTTCACTGCCTCTGCATTGACGGAGCGCTTTTCTGAACCCCACTCGTATGTGAGGCGTTGGTGGGGAAGACAGAGGCAATTGTCTGTGGTGCCCACTGCAAAACTTCCACTGCTTTCATGGATTCCCCTTGTTCACAGGTGACGGTCATGCACTGAACCACATACCTCGTATGTGTATCATCCTGTTCTCACCAAGCTGTCTTAACGTCCATAAAGTCCATAAGATCTAGGTGCAGCATTAGGCCATTCTGCCCATCGAGTCTACTCTGCCATTCAATCTTGGCTGATCTATCTTTTCCTCTCAACCCCATTCTCCTATCTTCTCCACATAACCTTTCACCCCCTTACCAATCAAGAACTTATCAATCCCTGCTTTAATAATGCTCAATGACCCGACCTCCTTAGCTGTTTGTGGCAATAAATTCCACAGATTCACCACCCTCTGGCAAAAGAAATTCCTCCTCATTTCCATTCTAAAGGTACGTCCTTTTATTCTGAAGCTATGACCTCTAGTTGTGCTTCTCTACCAACAGGTGTTGCCTGAGCTGCTGCAGCTTCAGAGTAACTCAAAAACATTCTTACAAAACCTTCAATTCCATAAAACTACAACAAGTAATATTAAATAGTCGTATTAACAAGTTGAATGACCTAAAATGTCACCTGTCCATGTCCTCCGCAGTTGCTGCCAGGTCAGCTGAGTTCCTCCATCACTGTTGTCGATGCGGGCGGCACAGTGGCACAGCAGTAAAGTTGCTGCCTTACAGCGCCAGAGACCTGGGTTTGATCCTGACTATGGGTGCTGTCTGTACGGAGTTTGTGCGTTCTCCCTGTGACTGTGTAGGTTTTTCCCTCATGCTCTGATTTACCTCCCACACTCCAAGGACTTGCAGGTTTGTAGGTTAATTGGCTTGGTAAAATTTGTCAATTGTCGCTAGTGTGTAGGATAGTGTTAGTGTGCAGGGTGATTGCTGGTTAGCACAGGCTCGGTGGGCCGAAGGGGCTGTTTCCGCATTGTATGTCCAAAGTATACAGTATACAAGTTTCCCTCTTCACTTCAGCTCACTTTCTGTTGCAGATCAATGTCCCCTTCACATTCCACACCTTGGTATACCCACGTCACTTCCAAAACTCTGAAGCTTTTGTCCCTTGTGGCACTAACATATGTTTATCCATCTTTTTGAGGTTGCCAACTGTCTCGTATTAAATAGTCTACTACAAGATAGTCTAATGCTGCCTGACCCCCTGAGTTCCTCCAGCACTTTGTTTTTTTTTGCTTGCATTAAATAGGATTCCTCCGAGTTAAATAGGAAGTTAGTTGCATTTTGCGAGCGTGTGGAATGACCTTCTTCCTGTATAATGTTTGTTCTCCAGGCATTTGACTTCCAACAATTGAACACAAGGGGGCGGCACAGTGGCGCAGTGGTAGAGTTGCTGCCTTACAGCGCCAGGGACCCAGGTTCGATTCTGACTACAGATGCTGTGTTATGTCGACATTAAAGGGCCTGTCCCACTTTCACGACTTAATCCAAAACCTCTGCCGAGTTTAAAGGAACTAAAAAAAAAAAAGATCAAGATTTTGGTAATCTACGAACTCCTATGACCTTTCACGAATGTGCTCACGAACTGGAGTCACAGAGGTCACGTGCTGATGTTGACTTAAGCTTTTTTTTTCACTCACCTTTTTTTCTCTGTCCAGCTGCCGAGCTACGAGTACCCACGACTACCTACCACTACCCTCACGGTCTGCCCACGAACTAACTATGAGTTAAAAGTTGCAATATTTTTCATCCCGACTATTATTTTACTCGTGGACATTTTTCATCGGGCTGGAAAAAAACGTCCCGAATTACCTGATGCCCCAAGTACCCACGGCGAGCATAGCCGCTACGATATATCTACGAACTCCTACGGTCTTCTACGGACCCGTTACGAACATTCTGCGAGTTTGAATCAGGGGAAAACTCGGGAGAATTTGTGAATTACCTCGTGAAAGTGGGAGAGCTCCTTAAGACCTCTCCCTCCTACTGTTATCACCTCTGACTTTAGCCAACTGGACCTTATGCCTTTGTATTTCTATTCCCAACTCCTCACTCTTCCTCTAAAAGTGCTCTTGATGTCTACAAACACATGTGTCCTCCCTCAGCTGAAAAAAGTTACCCATTTAAAGGTGCTTTGGAATCATTTAATCTTAGCTAACTGATTGAAAACTATCTCGAAAGTTGAAAAGAAGTGTAAAAATAAATGAAAAGGCACTGGCTTGGAAAATGTCAGAAGCTGGATACTCTGTCCTTACACGATCATCCATCCAGCAAGACTCTGACCTCAGTGGAGCCTGTTTGACAAGAGTGTAGACTGGAGATGCATTCTTCAGCCCATGTTCTCATTCAGTACGTCGTGTGACAACACCGACTCGTTCTCCACAGACTTGGAGATTTATTTTGCCTTAATGATTCTATATATCACTGTCACAAATACGATGTTTCAGGTCAAGCACACAAGAGTAAGAACTAGAAGGAAGGGTATGGGTCATGGGATATCAAGGTTCGTCATATTCAATAAGGTCCTGATCGCATTTGGAGTATTGTGTGCAGTTCTGGACGCCTCATCACCGGAAGGACGTGGCCGCTTTGGAGCGGGTTCAGCGCAGGTTCAACAGAATACTGACACGAGGTACCGCAGTTGTAGCTATCTCCCATAGAACATGAAGTGCCGGAGTAACTCTATGGGTCAGACGGCCGGTTTGGGTTTGGGACATGCCGTTGAAAGCTGCTGCAGCCATGCCCAATTTACAAAAGAAGCAGACTTCTGTCAATTGAAGTTATCATGGACTGAAAGGCAATGTGAAAAGCAACAAGGATATTTTATTACGACATATTCTCATGAGAATAGCTCACCATTAGTTATCATTGAGAAATAGAATTGTAAATTAAAAACTCATAGCCCAAAGAATCATTGGCCAGACCATTTGAGCATGTACCACAGCCCAACCTTTAAAAACCCATTATGCTTATTTATCTGTGATATGACTCTCTAACCAATTTGATTATACTTCCCATACTTCATCCACATAACAATTGTGGATTTGCCCTGTTACAGACATTCTCTTTGTCCTATCCAATCCTTTTGCTACTCGTTATTTATTTATTTAGAGACACAAGATAGCTGCAACCGTAGGTGCCTGTGGTCTCTAGTCAGAGACCAACTTTGGGAACTCCAAGCCACAGGAGCTTCGACCGCCCCAACGCGGGAGCTTCAATCGCTTTGACGCAGGGGCTTTGACCGCTGGCTGAGGGAGCTTCGATCGCCACAACAGACCGCGAGAGAATAAAGCGGAAGAAGATTGGACTCCTTTGCCTTCCGTCACAGTGAGGAATGTGGGGAATCTGCTGTGGTGGATGTTTATGTTAACTTTTATGTAGTTGTGTGTCTTGTTGCTTTTTTTTCGTATGGCTGTATGGTAATTCGCATCTACCTGTACCTTAATGGGTACATGTGAGAATAAAAGACCAACAAAACCTTTGAAACAGGCCCTTTGGCCCACCAAGTCCATGCTGACCACTGATCACCCATTCACACTAGTTCTATGTTATCCTACTTTCTCATCCACTCCTACACACTGGGGGTAGTTTACAGAGGGCAATTAACAAATGAACGTCCACACAATTAATTTTCCTACAACTTAAAAGTACTTCTGTTATCTCTCTTCTGCTATTCTGGGAAGGGATGCATTGATCTGAAATGTTCATTTAGACTTTCCCACCGCAGATGCTGCCGGACTGGTTGGGCTTTTCCACAACTTCTTCTTTCTATTTTGTATTTCCAACATCTAATGTTTTATTTAAAAAAATGTAATGCACAGTTATAATAGTTAGTTTTCAATGCAGGAAAGATTTGCTGGCATTCATTTTGTGTCAGGAAAAGTATTCAGTCTGAAATGAGTAAGACATTACTTTTCTTTTCAGTTTAGTTTACAGATACAGTATGGACACAGGCCCATCGGCCCACCGAGTCCGTGCCGAACAGTGATCCCGCACATCTATACATGTTAGGGACAATTTACAATATTACCAAAGACAATTAACTGACAATCCTGTATGTCTTTGCAGTGTGGGAGGAAGCCGGAGATCCCGGAGAAAACCCAATCAGATCAAGGGGAGAACGTGCAAACTCCGTACAGACAGCACCCGTCGTCAGGATCAAACCCGGATCATTGGCGCTGTAAGGCAGCAACTCTACCGCTGTGCCACCGAGCCGCCTTGTTGGGTGCTTGGTTTGCATGTGTAGGGCAAGTACAGAGACCCGCACCTTACAGTACAGAATTCTAGGCACCTTAAAGGTGATCAGTAGAGCCAGGATGTTTAGGCACTAAAAAACACTGAAATAGGCAGGCAAAAAGACATAATAAAATTACAAAGAAGGCACGAAAAAGGCATTTATCGTAAAAAAAAAAGCATAAAAAGGTATTTATTTCCACCACCAAAATATGGTTTAAAATGATAATATAAAGGTATACTACATTAAATGATCAAAGTTGCATGGTTGCACATAATTACTAGCATACCCGCAGGCTATAAGACTGATAAACGGACTTAGCCCCCTGCCAAAGTATCGCGCACCAACCATCAACCTGGACACACTGCAGCAGCTGTCGATCGGAACGCCTGTTGATGTTTAGTAGAGAGTAGAGTGTTTAATTTAATTTGTTCATGATATATGTTTTTTATTTCTAGTTATTTGTTGTTATTTGTACTGCACACTGAATGGACACTGGTTGAACAACGTTTTTTTGTTTCCTCTGGGTATGTGAGTACACAGGAAATGACAATAAAGATATACTGAATACTGAATACTGAATTTCTTTCAAATTATCAGGTGTTAAACGATGCCGTCTGTCAGACAGAATATGCTTCAGTTGTGAAAAACTTCTGTTTACCTCAGCTGAGGTCATTGGTGCATACCCGAAACAAGCTACAGACTCTATATTCATGTCGATATCTTGTGCATTACAACTACCTTTGAGAACTTTAGCTATGTTTTCTATTTCTTCAAGATCTTTGTTAGCTAAAATCACTCTCTCACATTTTCCTTGTATGTCTTTACCAACATCGCCAGGAACTTTACGAATAACGTCAATTACTTTGTTGAAAACCTGCAAGTTATTCACTGATACTTTGCCACGTTCTTCAAGGGAAGTGATAGCTTGTGGGAAGTTTGCAAAATTGGAAGCAATAAACACAAGATCGCGGTGGAGGGACTTTTTCTGCATGATTTCACTGACGATCCTGACTGCAGCAGATTCTTCTTCTTAAAAACAGTTGTGATTTATTTTATCTTTACAAAATTTGCAGCATAGTAGAGTACAGCAGAGAGCCATGTACCCCACCTAGTCAAAACAGGCTGAGGAGGTAGCGGAATCTCGGGTGCCATTTCCTTGAACAACTGCACATGTGGCTGTGCTTTGAGGAAGATTTTCTTGACATTGGAAACTAGTCGATCAACATTTGGAAACAAGCTATGTATGTGCTTGGCAATTCTATGAAGTCCTTGAGCTAAGCATGTCAAATGCAACATTTTGGGGAATAAAACTATAAGTCACAAACAGAATAACATTCTCGTGTTTTATACCTTCTGGCTAAAGTACAGCAAGTGAAGATATAAACAACTGAGCAATAGTTGAGCTGTTTGACTTCTCCAATACTTCCGATGTCAACAAATACTCCTTTGATGGTTGATCTGCCTCCAGTGTACCGATGACCACATTGGTAACATATCTCCCCACAGCATCGGTTTTCTCGTCTATTGAGATCCATATTTTGTTGCATGCAACTTCACCTCTAATTTTCTGCACAACAATGTTGAAGTTGCTGTCAACATAATTTTTCCGTAATGATGACTTGCGTGGTATATGTTCCTCTGTGTATTTCTCTAAAAACCTCTGAGAGATTTGTTTTCCAATTTCCACAGTGGAATTCCAGCATCAATGAATGCCTTGCACAGATCACTCGAAAACTCAGATTTGCGACTGGAGCCAGCAGTAAATGTAATGAAGAGATAAAGCTTGGGTATTTCACTTGGGTAGCCTACACCCCAGCGGTATCAACATTGACTCCTCTAATTTTGGATAGCCCTTGTCTTCTCCCTCCTCCCCCTCTCCCTTCCCAGCTCTCCTGTTAGTCCTACTGTCTCCTCCTCTTCCTTTCTTTTTCCAGCCCCCCCCCCCTCCCCCCACATCAGTCTGAAGAAGGATCTCAACCCAAAACGTTGCCTATTCCTTCTCTCCATAGATGCTGCCTCACCTGCTGAATTTCTCCAGCATTTTTTGTCTACGTTTGATTTTTCCAGCTTCTGCAGTTCTTTCTTAAACAGATCTTGGAGAAGACTGAACCAACGGGCAGTGGCACGAACGAATGAAAGACTGACGGTGGCGCCCCCGGTTTCGCCCCGGTGATGGAAGTTTTCTTGTAAGTTATATGAAATTAACACGTTAATAATGACATTAATATTAACGTGATAACATTAAAAATTGCATAGTAATCATGGTAAACTAGAGGAAATAGCACAACCTTTTAGTAAAATGGCAAAAATAGGTTGATTTTGGCACTCAATCGTGAAAAGGGAATTATCCAGGTGAAATCATCAAAAAGGCATGAAAAGGCACATGGCATTTATGGCAAAATCTTGGCTCTAGTGATCAGAATCGCACGTCAAACAAAAGCTGGAGCAGTGCATCCTGAACAGTGATTTTTGACTTCCCCTTTAATTACACATCTGATCTTGATGCAGTTGCTACAGAATCTGCACATACATGATGGTGATGATATTAACCTCACTCTTATTCCAACAGTTATGGACTATAATAAAGCACACAAAAAGAACGAAGCCATTCACAAAGGAGCCAGTTTATTACATAAATTTCTGTAGGTAATTGTTTCTGCAACTATATAATTTGCTTTCCTGGTCCATTTAAAACAAAAATTGATAGCATGAAAAAATGGATATCAATTTTTCTTATGGCATTAATTAAGTGATAATAACGTCTATAATTTTAAACTGTAGCTTTTTGATGACACACTGGTTTTGGTTAAGCTTAAACCTTTTGGATACCATTGATTTGCACTCATTCTCTCATTTAAGATCTTTAATTAAGTTTCACTTCATTGTTTTTTTTCTTCTCGCCCCTCGTTGTAAATTAACATTTGTATTTGAATCTTACACCAGACTTGACTTGTTAGAAACTAATGATGGACCTGCTAAGCTGGAGAACGTTTAGCCACCGCTCACATGCTGCAGCAATTAGGGAAAATAATTAAAACAAATGATCTGTGTGGCACTTCAACAAATATTATTAATCAAAAGCCTGCAGCTGACTCGCATCCAAGTGTGCTTGCAAAATATCTGAGAGAGCGTTGTCTGCAATATATGTTAACTCTACCCCCTTGGAAATAAAATGAGTGTAATTTTACAAAATAAGACCTCTGGCTATTCTCCTGCTAAACGATTCAGAAGCGATGAGGTTTCATAGCAACTTATTTCTTTTGCATTTAAAGCTTCCCCTGCTCCTGTATCTGGGGACGTACTTAATGAACGATGGGAAATTGAGTCGTTGGAGGATTGTTCATTATGAGAATAGCCTCGAGGGAGAGGAAAGAAACGCAACGGTCTTTTGTGGAGCTGGACATTGGTAAAGTATGCTATAGTTATATCGGGGTTTTCAAAATTAGCTCATAGTCATAAAGGCATACAGCACAGAAACAGGGCTTTCAACTCAAGTAATCCATGCCGATGAAGAAGTCCCATCCAAGCTAATCCCATTTGCCTGCATTTGGCCCATTTCCCTCTTAACTTTTTCTATCCATGTACCTGCCCAAATGGTTATTAAATGGAGTTATTATACTTGCCTAAGCTACTTCCTCTGGCAGCTCATTCCATATCCCCTCGACCCTCTGGTTCCTATTAAACCTTTCTCCTCTCACCTTAAAGCTCTGCCCTCTGGTCCTTGATTCCACTTCTCTGGGTAAAAGGTTCCGGCCATTAACCCTATCAATTTCCGTCATGATTTCAAACACCTCAATAAAATCATCCCTTAGCCTCTGCATTCTAAGGAATAAAGTCCTAGCCCGCAAAATCTCTCCCTATAGCTCAGGCCCTCATTACCTGGCAATGACCTCGTAAATCTTCTCTGCACTCTTTCCAGCTTAATGGCATCCTTTTGGTTGCAGGGTGACCAAAATAGCCTAAGTGTTGCTTCACCACTTATAACTTAGTCCATTATAATTGATTACATTTATTGAAAGATGGAAACAGGCCCATCGGCCCACCAGACCATTGATCACCTGTCCAACCTAGTGTTCAGTCTGAAGAACGGTCTCGACTCAAATATCACCCATTCCTTCTCTCCAGAGATGCTGCCCATCCCATTGTGTTACTCCAGCACTTTGTGTCTATCTTTCCTGCATACACTAGTGTAATGCTGTCTCACTTTCGCATCCACTCCCTACACATTGGTAGCAATTTACAGAAGCAAATTCACTTGCAAGCCCACACGTGGGAGGAAACCAGAGCATCCAGGGGAAACACACGTGGTCACAGAGAGAACATGCAAACTCCACATAGACAGCACCTGAGGTCCTGATTGGTATCTGCCAGCTGCACCACAACTTATAAGAACTTGTTTTCCTGTACTTGGTTTGAAACAGTTTAGAAAATATTAAACTTCATGCGTTTCTCCAAACAATGGGACATGTCTTCATTTGGATACTTGCTCACTGTGTGTTGATTGAATAGCGCTCTGGTGGTTATGACCTCTCCACTGCACTCCAGATGGTTGAAGCACATATGGATGCCACAGAAGGAAACTTGGCATGTCCCCAACAACTCTCACCAGCTATTACAAATGCGCCATGTGAGTTATTTTATTGGGCCGAATGGTTTGTGAACAGCTCCATCCAAGACAGCAAGACATTGCAGAGAATTGTGGACACAGCCCATTCCATCACACAAACCAACCTCCCTTCCATTGACTCCATCTACACTTCACGTTGCCTCGGCAAGGCCACCAGCATCATCAAGGACCAGTCTCACTGAGGTCACTCCCATCTTCTAACCTCTCCCATTGGGCAAGATGTACAGAAGTGTGAAAACGCACACCTCCAGATTCAGGGACAGATTTTTCCCAGCTGTTATCAGGCAACTGAACCATCCTATCAATAACTAGAGAGTGGTCCTGACCTACCATCTACCTCA
Source organism: Amblyraja radiata (assembly GCF_010909765.2). Taxonomy (NCBI): domain Eukaryota; kingdom Metazoa; phylum Chordata; class Chondrichthyes; order Rajiformes; family Rajidae; genus Amblyraja; species Amblyraja radiata. The sequence goes on along the minus strand of NC_045970.1, from coordinate 34,988,835 downwards.
TTGGAGACCCTCGGACTATCTTTAATTGGACTTTATTGGACTTTTTCTTACACTAAACTTTATTCCCTTTATCGTGCACTGTGGATGGCTTGATTGTAATCGCGTATAGTCTGTCCGCTGACTGGTTAGCACGCAACAACAGCTATTCACTGTACCTCAGTACACATGACAATAAACTAAACTAAACCCTCTCTTCATATTGAAAGGTGGCCCAGAGCCGAGGAACTGAATGGCCTGCTCCTGCTCCTACTTTCTTGTGTTCTTGCAAGTACAATTTTCCCATCTCATTTAATTTTTGTCCATACTGAACAAATCACTCTTGCATATGTTCTGTGTCTCTCTTGTCACTCTCATTGAGTTAATCCAAGCAAGTGTGAGGTGATGCACTTTGGGAGGTCAAATGATAGGAGATAAAGGAAGTACTGGCAAGACCCTTAACAGCATTGACTTATAGAGAAATCTTGGAGTCCAAGTCCATTACTCCCTGAAATTGGTAACACAAGTGGACAGAAAGTAGAAGATGGCTAATGGTCATTGATCGTAGCATTGAGTATAAGAGTGAGGAAGTCATGATGCAGCTTTATAGGACTTCAGTTAAGCCGCATTTGTGGTATTGTGTGCATATCTGGTCACTCCAACGGAGGAAGGATATGGATGTTTTGGATAGGGTGGAGAGGAGGTTGACCAGAATAATGAAGTTTGGCACAAAACACTGCAGTAACTCAGCGGGTCAGGCAGCAACTCTGGAGAAAAGGAATAGGTGACGTTTCGGGACGGAACCCCTTTCAGATATTTTGTGTCTATCTTCGGTATAAATCAGCATCTGCAGTTCTTTCCTACTAGAATAATGTCCAGATACAGGGAGAGGTTGGACAGAGTTGGATTGTTTTCTCCGGAACACTGAAGGTTGCGGGGAGCCATGATAGATGTATATACAATTATGAGTGGCATAGATAGGGTAGATAGTCAGAACCTTTTCCCCCAAGGTGGAATTATCAAATACTAGAGCACATTGTTTTAAGGTGAGGAAGTAAAGTTTAAAGGCAATGTGCAGGGCATATTTTTTACACAGAGGGCTGTGGGTGCCTTGAATGCACTGCACGGCTTGGTGGTGGAGGCAGATACAATAATGGCATTTAAGAGGCTTTTTGGTAGACATATGGATATGCAGGGAATGGAGCGATATGGATTATGTGCAGGCAAGTTAAGAGTTGGTCTTGGCATCATGTTCAGCATAGACACTGTGGGCTGAAGGGCCTGTTCCTGTGTTGTACTGTTCTATGTTCTATGCTCTGATCTGCACAGACCAGGAATCTAGGGACAGAATTACTGGAATCATCTTCCAATCTACAGCCATAACATTAGCAGATCATCATCAAAAGCCCTTTAAAATGGTAGATCAATGTAAAAGCTCTAGAATAATTCACAGACTGAACACTGGAGAAGTGAAGAATGAGATCACAATAATCTCTATAATTTTGATTATAAGCAGAAACTAAAGTGATGGACATCTTTATTAAAATATCAATGGAATTTAAAATCAACACATTAAGCATTTCTAAAAATGTAATCTCCAGGTCATTTTAAGTGTGCATTAACCATTTCCTTGCTATAGGCATACGAATAAGTATTTTTTAAATATTGTAATAATGTTTGGCTTTGACATTCAATTAAGTCTGGCATTTATTACCAAATGAGAGTGGGATTGTAGCTAGCATTGCTGATTATCTTACAAAGAGCATTGTGATTACAATAATGTCCTGCAAATGCAACCTTTAATTGAATTTAATTTTCTGATCTCTCTCATTAGTGAAATGCAAAGATCCAAGCCACACCAGAATCAATACTCCAACTTCATGTTCCAACGAAGACTCTTCATCCTGAAACATGGACTCTGTTTGACGTATGCTGCCCGACCTGCTGAGTGTTTCCTGCATTTTCTGAATAATTTTAAATTTCCACAATCTGCAGTTTTTAGCTATCAACTCTCCAAGCTGATTGTTCCTGATTTTAGTTTTGCTTTTGGGCAGTTTAGAGATGCAGCATAGAAACAGACCCTTCGGCCAACTGAGTCCATGCCAACCTGTGATAACCTGTACTATATCATCCCACTTTCTCATCCACAGTGTGGAAACAGGCCATTTGGCCCACCAAATCCACACAGATCATTAATCACCCATTTGCACTAGTTCTTTTCGTGAGATAAAGCTACAGAGAGGCCTAATTAACCACCATGGCCTAAAAATCCATCAGGCCAGAATGAAATGGTCGGAGAAGGAGAAAGAGGTGCAGCGCACAGGCCTTGAACCTGGTGAGATGCAGGAGGATCCCGGCCAGGACTCATCCCCCAGAGCCCAGTCCCTCCACACACTAGAGTCTCCCAACCCCTGCAGAGTAGTTATTGAGATGGCTGATCCGTGGGAGGTAGCTGCTGGGACGCAAGTCGGGGCCTGATCAACCCCGGCTGGGTCGCCTGGGTGAGGGTGTCTGATGTTGTGAGACCCGATACACCCGATGACCCCAGATCACATCACTGAGGATGCGTCCAAGCGCATCTAGAAGGTGTATATTTTTCACACTGTTATCCTACTTTTGCATTCACTCCCTCGATACCAGGTGCAATTTACAGAGGCCCATTAACCTGCAAACATGCACATCTTTGGGATGTGGGATGAAATCAGAGCACCCGGCGGCTTAAATCGCGCGGTCACAGAGAAAATGTGCGCGCTCCACGTAGACAGCAGTCAAGATCAGGTTTGAACCGGGGTCGCTGGCGCTATGAGACATTTAGACTTTAGATTTTGGAGATACAGTGCCAAAGCAGGCCCGAGGGCCCACCAAGTTCACGCTGGCGTGCGAGCACCCCGTATACAAGCACCACCCTACACACTAAGGACAATTTACAATTTTACTAAACCCACAAACCTGTACGTCTTCGGAGTGTGGGAGAAAACCCATGCAGTTACAGGGAAGTTGTACAAACAGCACCCATAGTCAGGGTCAAACCCAGGTCTCAGGCGCTGCAAGGCAGCAACTTTACTGTTGTGCCACTGTGCCACCTCACCTTTCTGTGAAGTGTTATGAGACATCCTGTCACAAATTTGATTTTGTTAGATATTTTGAAGATTTTCACTACCTTTTCAACCTCAAAGACGGTGCCAGAAATGTTACCTTCCATTATAGTGCCAGAAATGTTCCTTTCCATTATAAACCTTGTCCCTGCTTGTAGATCCTTTAAACTTGTCCAAACACTTTGCAACGAGCAAGTTGACTTCACCAACTGTGCCACCAAATACCCAAGAACCATTGATCTAAACTGAAGACCACCCAAACGATATGCAATATGTCTACTTGCCATCTTTGACCATTTGTGTCATTGTTGTATGCAATGCATTGTCAATTACTGAAAGTTGTTCCTCAATAAAACTGGATGCAACTCGATTTCAATCGCCATTGTAAATACCGTCATGCACCAAAATGTCAATTGAGCCTTGCAGTTATAGTAGCTGTTTGCAAAGCAGCTGCGCCAAGCCGACTGAAATTGCGGACTCTTGAATGATTTCACTGCTCTAATCTAATCTTAGTGTTAAGAAAAAACAAAAAAAACACTTCAACTAGTTTTATGGCCAACAATGTCATAGAGTCATAGAGTAATATAGCATGAAAGCAGGCCCTATGGCCCAACTTGCCCATGCCGCCCAACATGCCACATGTACACTAGTTCCACCCTCTGGGTTTGGATCCTGTCCCTCTAAACATGTCCTATCCATGTACCTGTCGAAATGTTTCTTAAACGCTGCCTCAACTAACTCGTCCGGCAGCTCATCCCATATGCCCACCACCTTTTGCGTAAAAAAGTTACCCCTCAGGTTCCCATTACATCTTTCCCCCCTCACCGTAAAACTATGTCGTCTGGTTCTCAATTCCCCTACTCTGGGCTAAAGACTCTGTGCGTTTACTCCATTCATTCATCTTAAAATGTGAACAATCTTTTGCTTTATTGCATCTACTCCAAGGAGAGGGATAATCCAGCTACATTCTTCCTGCAGATCACAGCATCTATAATTTACCTGGTGGCCCATTGCCTGCAAATTATCCAACGTATGCCTGACATCTAGTGATAGATGAGTTGGTATTTCCTTCGACATATTAATGGGAAGAGATAAACCATTTCCCTTGGTCTGTTCCCCAGCTATATTTACTATAGCCCTTGTCTGGGAAACAGTTTGACACTGAAATAGATTTTCCATAATTATAGTATCATATCTGACCTTGGGTTTCAGAGCATGCACATACATTATTAACAAAACCATCTTCTCCCAGCTCAGGATTATTGCCCAACTCTACCCCTGCTCCAGTTCATCAATTAGTTATTTCCTTGTCCATGTTTTTTTAATCTCTACGTTTGTTTTCTTTAATCCTATTCCTGTCAAACTCCTACTCCTATTCTCTTTTCACCTGCTCTCTTGTCTCAGACCTCTGCTGCCCATATCACGATATGTGCTGACTCATTGCCTTATGATCTACATAGAGCATAAGGTGACGTTTTGGATCAGGACCCTTTTTCACATTTCTGCAGACTGATTATGGTGGGGGGGGGGAGGGAAGCTGGAAGAGAAGAGGGGTAGGACAAAGACAGGCAAGTAATAGGTGGATACAAGTGAAAGGGGGGGGGGGGGGAGGGTGGTTGATAGGTAGATAGGTGGATCTCTTTTCTAAAGTTATGTCCTTTTATTCTGAGGCTTTGGCCTCTGTTCCTGGACTCTCCCACTAGTGGAAAGAGGAAAGATCCGCTCCACATCCACTCTATCCATGATATTAAACTAATCCCACAAACCTCACAATAATCTCGCAAGTAAACAAACAGCGAATGAATATGCTATGAGTATCTCAAATCAGCACACTAACAAAACAAAGACATAAAATTATGATAATGCAGCAGATTAAAGTTTATGGATGCAATAATGGATGTAAAATTATAACCCAATCCAGATATTAAGATCCACTCGAAAATACCAAAAATTGTTAAATTATTATAGTGCCCGTATATTAAAAAAATATGGAGGTATTTCACAGATGTTTTTTTTTAGAAATAATATTGACAGGATATATTAATGGAGATGATATAATCCTCAGATCGGTTGTGGGTTTAAGGTTCATCTTTGAAGATGGGTGGGAAATAGGGGCGGTGAGTGTCAGCTAATGGTGCAAATACCGTTGATGATGGTTGTTAATAGGGGAGCCAAACCTGGAGTACAGAGATCACAAGGGGTGGTAAGAGGAGATTATAGAGTTATAAAGAGTGAGGGTGTGGAGAGACAAGAATCGAGGGATGTCAACAACAAACACCACTTAACTGGGTACCTGTGTAATATGCTCGGACTGGGGGGGGGGGGGGGGATGTGGATCACGTGCAGGCAGAGGAGATTAGTTTAATATCATGGATAGCATGGATGTGGAGAGGATGCTTCCCCTTTCCATTGGTGGAAGAATCTGGGATGAGAGGCCCAAGCCTCAGAATAAATGGACATAACTTAAGAAAGTAGATGAGGAGGAATTTCTTTAATCAGAGGGTGGTGAATCTGTGGATTTCATTGCCACAGAAGGCAGTGGTGGCCAAGTCAATGGATATTTTTAAGGCAGAGACAGATAGATTCTTGATTAATTCAGGTGTCGGGGGTTACGGGGAGAAAGCAGGAGAATGGGGTTGAGAGGGAAAGATATCAGCCATGATTGAATGGTGGAGTAGGCTAGCTGGGCCGAATGGCCTAATTCTATTCCTATAACATATCAATGTATGAACGTACGTAGAAACAAGGACCTACAAATACTGGTTTACAGAATAGACACAGTAGCTTACAACCCAGTGATGTGAGCATTTAATTCTCCACTTTTAAGGGCCTGTCCCACTTTTCGCGACCTTTACACCCGTGATAGGTCGCCAAAATGTTCAAATTTCAAAATTCAGCGGCAACCAGAAAGACGCTACGACTCTTTGGAGACCTCTCACAACCATACAGGCGACCCCCTGGTGACATTTCGCGGGTGACCTCTCACGACCATCGGTGACCTCCCACGATCGTGGTCATGAGAGGTCTCCTGTGGTTGTGAGCAGTCTCCAAAGAGTCGTAGCGTCTTTCCGGTCGCCGCTGATTTTTCAACATGTTGAAAATTTCGGCGACCTATCACGGGTGCTGGCGGTCGGCTGCAAAGGCCGTGAAAGTGGAACAGGCCCTTTAGGTAACTATATAACATCTCCCCTTCCCTCTTCCCCATATAACCTGCACCCCCTTCTCTTCCCCCCTTCCCTATCTGAACCCACACCAGTTTCTCCCCTCGCCCTCCCTTCCCCCTCCCCTTCCACCTTCTTCCCTTCCTCTAGCTTCACAATTTGCAACCCTTCAATCCTTTTGTCTCACTCCTCGGTCCTCTCATTTCTCCATCTATCTACCAATCACGTCCCCCCCTCACTTGTATCCACTTATAACTACTCAGGCTTTGTCCTGACCCTCTTCCCTTCCAGCTCCCCATCATAATAACTGAAGAAGTGTGAACAAGCGTACCGGCCCAAACCATCCCCCATCTATTTTCACCAGAGATGCCGCTCAACCCTTAAAATATATTAAGATACAAAGATAGCTCTTCTATGGTATTCTGCTTTTCAGGTACATTTGCTTGTAAATTATTCTCTGGTCAGTCTGTGATAATACTGGAGTTTGCCGGGGTGTCTTTTATGGATTAACTGCTGAAGTTTTTATTTTTTGGGAGGAAAGGCTGAATTTGAGAGATCCCGGGTTCAGTTCGGTGTTTAAAAATAAATTACACAATAGTGAAAGACTGTGAGTTAACCAATGCAGGACCAACGACAAAGATAGATACACTGTGGGAGGGAGGGAGGGAGGGAGGGAGGGAGGGAGGGTGAAGAGCTGGAGGCGAGAAACGACCAGGATCAATCAGGGGGCGCCAACAAATGGCCTGAGACATGGACGTGCCGTGGTAGGATGGTCTGGGCCACCGATCGCTGCCATCGATTTCCCGGAGAGAGAGAGAGAGAGAGAGAAAGAGAAAGAGAAAGAGATAGAGAGAGAGAGAGAGAGAGAGTTAGTGAGAGGGAGAAAGAAAGCGAGAGAGAGAGAGAGAGAGAGAGAGAGAGAGAGAGGGAGAAAGAGAAAGAGAGAGAGAGTGAGAGTTAGTGAGAGAGAGGGAGCAAGAGAGAGAGAGAGAGAGAGAAAGAGGGAGAACAAATGAGAGAGAGAATGACAGAATGAACGAGAGAGAACGAGAGAGAGATGAAGAATAAGAAGGCGGGGCGAGCACCTGCGCCAATGATCCACTAGATGGTAGGAGATGAATGAATAGCGCGTCGGCTGGGGAGAGAAGGTTTGTTGCCACTGTATGATTCAGAAGGGGTGAGTGCGTGGTGACTCAAGCCCGGGCTCCTGTACGCAGCGCATATCCATCTCAGAGAGAAACTTTCTCCCTCTATTTCTGTCGCATACCACAACTTGGTGCCAGACCGATTTATTTCCCCAGAATCCATCTCCAGTTAACCATTAGGTTCCGTGTTTTCCGCAGATGCTGGAAAATCGAAGGTACACAAAAAAGCTGGAGAAACTCAGCGGGTGCAGCAGCATCTATGGCAATTGCCTATTTCCTTCGCTCCATAGATGCTGCTGCACCCGCTGAGTTTCTCCAGCTTTTTTGTGTACCAACCATTAGGTTCCCATCGATATAGAGTCACACAGCACGGGAACAGACCCTTCGGCCCAACTCTTCTCATGATCTTCCAGCAGCGCTTGATGTCCATGCCAAGAGGTGGAACTCCTAGAATAGATGCTCTGGGAGTGAGGTGCTGGTAAATCTGGGTGCCTGGTCCACAGCTGGATCTGCTGTTGACGGAGAGTGCGGCAGAGAGGAGGGACATAGTGCCATGGAGTCATAGAGTCGTGGAGCTTGGGAACAAGCCCTTCCGTCCAACTTGCCCAAGCCGACCAACGCGCCCCATCTAACCTAGTCCCACCTGCCTGCGTTCAGCCATTCGTCTTTTAAACGTGTTCTATCCAAATGTTCAGTCTGAAGAAGGGTCGCCGGAGCATCCTTCCATCCTCCAGCTTCGCAATTCCCGCCACGTCAACCCTTCGGTCTCACACCTTCAGTCTTTTCATCCCTGGCTTTGCCAACCTCTCCACCTCCCTCACCTGTATCCACCTACTACCCGCTAGACGTTGCCCTGCCTCTCCTCTCATCCCGCCGTCTTCACCCCCCCCCCCTCTACAACGAGTTTGAAGTAGGGACCTGACCCGAAACATCACCCATCCTTGTCTCTCCAGAGACGCTGCCTGACCCGCTGAGTTACCTCAGCACTTTGTGTCTATCTTTGGTATAAACCAGCATCCGCAGTTCCTCCCCACACTACCTATCCACGTTGTCCTGAGATGCTGCCCGACCCGTTGAGTTACTCCAGCACGTTGTCTTTTTTTTCTTTGTAAACCAGCACCCACTGTTCCTTGTCTGTACCTTTAATCCCTCCCTTCCCCAGAGTCCCTGCATCTCAGCGCCTTTCCACTTACCCAGACAAAGCGCCGCGCAATGAGTAACAACAGGTTAAAAATCGAGGGGACCTGTGGAGAAGGAGGCGGAAT